>NW_026612650.1:9285282-9321236 GCF_029582105.1 Oenanthe melanoleuca
AATGGTTTGTAGTAGCAAAGCAAGCTGACGTTGATCCTGCTTCATGCCTCTAGTCACTGACAAGCGATCTGCTGCCAAGTGCACTCTCCAGTGCTCTGCAGCAGCCTCCTTCTTCGCGCTATGTATCCTGCGGCGATATCTCTCTAGGCGAGGTAGAGTGTCGTCTCCTGCTAACACAGAACACTCTGCTGCTAGGTTTTGCTAGTGCCAAAACACGCCTGGCGTGTGCACTTTTCTGTCAAATTCTCTGGACCATACGAGAATGCCCTCTCCTTGGAAGCGTACCGTGCACTCTGTAAATTCTGCATAGGGACGAGCACTGCAGTGTAAGAACGCTAAGGAGAAAGCATGCACAGCACACAGTAGTTCTCACTTTGCACTGCACTCAGAACTGAGTTCTCTGCATCACGGATATGTACCACAGAAGACTGCTTGGCGAATGGTTATGTAGTAGCAAAGCAAGCTGACGTTGATCCTGCTTCATGCCTCTAGTCACTGACAAGCGATCTGCTGCCAAGTGCACTCTCCAGTGCTCTGCAGCCTCCTTCTTCTTTGCGCTATGTATCCTGCGGCGATATCTCTCTAGGCGAGGTAGAGTGTCGTCTCCTGCTAACACAGAACACTCTGCTGCTAGGTTTTGCTAGTGCCAAAACACGCCTGGCGTGTGCACTTTTCTGTCCAACTCTCTGGACCATACGAGAATGCCCTGCTCCTTGGAAGCGTACCGTGCACTCTGTAAATTCTGCATAGGGACGAGCACTGCAGTGTACAGAACGCTAAGGAGAAAGCATGCACAGCACACAGTAGTTCTCACTTTGCACTGCACTCAGAACTGAGTTCTCTGCATCACGGATATGTACCACAGAAGACTGCTTGGCGAATGGGTATGTAGTAGCAAAGCAAGCTGACGTTGATCCTGCTTCATGCCTCTAGTCACTGACAAGCGATCTGCTGCCAAGTGCACTCTCCAGTGCTCTGCAGCAGCCTCCTTCTTCGCGCTATGTATCCTGCGGCGATATCTCTCTAGGCGAGGTAGAGTGTCGTCTCCTGCTAACACAGAACACTCTGCTGCTAGGTTTTGCTAGTGCCAAAACACGCCTGGCGTGTGCACTTTTCTGTCCAACTCTCTGTACCATACGAGAATGCCCTGCTCCTTGGAAGCGTACCGTGCACTCTGTAAATTCTGCCATAGGGACGAGCACTGCAGTGTACAGAACGCTAAGGAGAAAGCATGCACAGCACACAGTAGTTCTCACTTTGCACTGCACTCAGAACTGAGTTCTCTGCATCACGGATATGTACCACAGAAGACTGCTTGGCGAATGGGTTTGTAGTAGCAAAGCAAGCTGACGTTGATCCTGCTTCATGCCTCTAGTCACTGACAAGCGATCTGCTGCCAAGTGCACTCTCCAGTGCTCTGCAGCCTCCTTCTTCGCGCTATGTATCCTGCGGCGATATCTCTCTAGGCGAGGTAGAGTGTCGTCTCCTGCTAACACAGAACACTCTGCTGCTAGGTTTTGCTAGTGCCAAAACACGCCTGGCGTGCACTTTTCTGTCCAACTCTCTGGACCATACGAGAATGCCCTGCTCCTTGGAAGCGTACCGTGCACTCTGTAAATTCTGCATAGGGACGAGCACTGCAGTGTACAGAACGCTAAGGAGAAAGCATGCACAGCACACAGTAGTTCTCACTTTGCACTGCACTCAGAACTGAGTTCTCTGCATCACGGCTATGTACCACAGAAGACTGCTTGACCAATAGGTATGTAGTAGCAAAGCAAGCTGACGTTGATCCTGCTTCATGCCTCTAGTCACTGACAAGCGATCTGCTGCCAAGTGCACTCTCCAGTGCTCTGCAGCCTCCTTCTTCGCGCTATGTATCCTGCGGCGATATCTCTCTAGGCGAGGTAGAGTGTCGTCTCCTGCTAACACAGAACACTCTGCTGCTAGGTTTTGCTAGTGCCAAAACACGCCTGGCGTGTGCACTTTTCTGTCCAACTCTCTGGACCATACGAGAATGCCCTGCTCCTTGTAAGCGTACCGTGCACTCTGTAAATTCTGCATAGGGACGAGCACTGCAGTGTACAGAACGCTAAGGAGAAAGCATGCACAGCACACAGTAAGTAATGGTGCTCTATGGTGTCACCATGTCCCCTATGACATCACCACATAATCTATGACATCACAGTGCTGTCTATGATGTCATCGTGCTCTCTGTGATGTCACCGTCCCCTCTATGACATCACTGTGTTCCCTGTGACATCATAGCGTGCTGTATGATGTCATCGTGCTCTCTGTGACGCCACAATGCCATGACATAATTGTGTCTCCTGCGACATCACCGTTTGTTCTATGACGTCACAGCACCCTGCATGACATCATTGTGTTCCCTGAGACAGCAGAATCCCTGTATGAGATCATTGTGCTATTTGTGACGTCACCACGCTTGTATGACATCACTACTCCCTGTATGATATCACCACCATTTATATGATGTCACCACTTCTATGTACGACATCACCACCCCTCTCTATGTCATCCCCACATCCTGTGTGACGTCACCTCCCCTCTCTTTGATGTCACAGGAGGAGGACGGCTCCACCTGCCTGCACCATGCGGCCAAAAACGGGAACCTGGAGATGGTGGAGCTGCTGCTGAGCACGGGGCAGGTGGATGTCAACGCACAGGTGAGTGTCCACTCAGTGTCCTGAGTGTCCTGGGGCTGTCCAGGGGTTGTCCTGAGCATCCTGGGTGTGTGCGGAGTGTCTGCGGGTGTCCAGGGATTGTCCTGAGTGTCCACTCAGTGTCCACTCAGTGTCCAGGGACTGTCCAGTGACTGTCCTGAGTGTCCACTCAGTGTCCAGGGGCTGTTCTGAGTGTCCTGAGAGTGTCCTGGGGCTGTCCAGGTGTTGTCCTGAGTGTCCTGGGAGTGTCCTGAGAGTGTCCAGTCAGTGTTCTGAGTGTCTGGGGTGTCCAGTGATTGTCCTGAGAGTGTCCAGTGACTGTCCTGGTAGTGTCCACTCAGTGGCCTGAGTGTCCTGGGGCTGTCCAGGCATTGTCCTGAGTGTCCTGGGAGTGTCCTGAGTGTCTGAGGGTGTCCAGGAATTGTCCTGAGGTTGTCCAGTTAGTGTCCCACAGGTGTCCTTAGCGTCCTCAGAGTGTCCTGGGAGTGGTCAGGGACTGCCCTGAGTGTTCTGGGTGTGGTCAGAGGGTCAGGGGTGCTCAGTGACCCCTGAGTGACCCCAAGTGACCCCCAGGACAATGGGGGCTGGACCCCGATCATCTGGGTCCGGGTTTGGGGTGATCAGTGGGGGTCAGGGATGGTCAGTGGGGGTCAGGATGGGTCAGGGGTGGTCAGGATGGGTCAGGGGTGGTCAGTGACCCCCGAGTGACCCCTGAGTGACCCTGAGTGACTCCTGAATGGCCCCCAGGACAATGGGGGCTGGACCCCGATTATCTGGGTCTGGGTCAGGGGTGGTCATTGGGGGGTCAATGACCCCTGAGTGACCCCTGAGTGACCCCTGCCTGACCCCCAGGACAACGGGGGCTGGACCCCGATCATCTGTGGCTGAGCACAAACACATCGAGGTCATTCGGCGGCTGCTGACGCGCGCGGCCGACGTCACCCTGACCGACAACGTGAGCTGGGGACACACCTGGGCATACCTGGGGACAGCTGGGGACAGCTGGGGACACCTGGGGACACACCTGGGCACACCTGGGCACACCTGGGGACATCTGGGGACAGCTGGGGACACCTGGGGGACATTTGGGGACACCTGGGAGGGACTGGAGCACACCTGGGGACATCTGGGGACACCTGGGACACACCTGGGGACACCTGGGGGACATTTGGGGAACATCTGGGGACACCTGGGACACACCTGGGGATACCTGGGGACACCTGGGACACACCTGGTGACACCTTGGGACAGTTGGGGGACATTTGAGGGACACCTGGCAACATCTGGGGAAACCTGGGACACACCTGGGGACATTTGGAGACACCTTGGGGACACCTGGGGACATTTGGGGACACCTGGGACACACCTGGGGACACCTGGGGACATTTGAGGGACACCCGGGCACACCTGGACGACATTTGGGGACACATGAGGGACATTTGGGGGACATTTGGGGACATCTGGGAGGGACTGGAGCACACCTGGGGACATCTGGGGATACTTGAGGGACATCTGGGGGACACTTGGGGGACAGCTGGGAGGGACTGGGGGACATTTGGGGACACCTGGGACACACCTGGGGATACCTGGGGACACCTGGGACACACCTGGTGACACCTTGGGACAGCTGGGGGACATTTGAGGGACACCTGGCGACATCTGGGGAAACCTGGGACACACCTGGGGACATTTGGAGACACCTTGGGGACACCTGGGGACATTTGGGGACACCTGGGACACACCTGGGGACACCTGGGGACATTTGAGGGACACCCGGGCACACCTGGACGACATTTGGGGACACATGAGGGACATTTGGGGGACATTTGGGGACACCTGGGAGGGACTGGAGCACACCTGGGGACATCTGGGGACACTTGAGGGACATCTGGGGGACACTTGGGGGACAGCTGGGAGGGACTGGGGGACATTTGGGGACACCTGGGACACACCTGGGGACACCTGGGGACATCTGAGGACATTTGGGGACACCTGGGAGGGACTGGGGGATACTGGGGGGCCCTCAGAGACTCCCAAACGAGGGGGTTTTGTTCTAGAAGAGGAATTTTTCCTCTCCAAAAATTCTTTTTTTCCCGAAAAACTCTTTTTACTCCCCAAACCCCATTTTGACCCCCCTCAAAAACCCTTTCTTAACCCCAAACCCCTCATTTTCATGCCAACCCCCCATTTTTTTACCCCCAAACCCCCATTTTTTACCCCCAAAACCCCATTTTTTTACCCCAAACCCCATTTCAAACCCCCTAAACCCCATTTTTAAACCCCTAAATCTGCTTTTTTTTATTCCCAAACCCCACTTTTTACCCCCTAACCCCATTTTTTCTCCCAAACCCCCATTATTTTTACCCCCAAACCCCATTTTTTTCTCCCAACCCCCCATTTTTTACTCCCAAACACCCATTTTTTTACACCAAACCCCCTTTTAAAATCTGTAAACCAAATTTTTACCCCCAAACCCCATTTTAAACCCCCAAACCCCATTTTTAAACCCCTAAATATGTTTTTTTCTTTGATTCCCAAACCCCATTTTTTCCCCCAACCCCATTTTTTAACCCCAAAACCCCCAAAATGCCATTTTTTCACCCCAAAAACCCCAGGAGGAGAACATCTGCCTGCACTGGGCGTCGTTCACGGGCAGCGCCGAGATCGCCGAGGTTCTGCTGAACGTGCAGTGCAACCTGCACGCCGTGAACTTCCACGGGGACACCCCCCTGCACATTGCAGCCAGGGAGAGCTACCACGACTGTGTCAGGTATTGGGGCTGGGGGCTCTGGGGGCCTTCAGAGGGGTCACAGGGGTCACAGAGGTCACAGGGGTCACAGGGGTCTGGGGGCTTCAGGGGTGACAGGGCACACAACTTCCACGGGGACATCCCCCTGCATATTGCAGCCAGGGAGAGCTACCATGATTGTGTCAGGTATTTGGGCTCGGGGCTTCTGAGGGGCTTCAGAGGGGTCTGGGGAGTCACAGGGGTCTGGGGGCTTCAGGGATGTCAGGGGACACAGGACATGGGGACACCCCCCTGCACGTTGCAGCCAGGGAGAGCTACCATGATTGTGTCAGGTATTGGGGCTGGGGGCTTCTGAGGGGCTTCAGAGGGGTCTGGGGAGTCACAGGGGTCTGGGGGCTTTAGGGGAGTAAGGGGACACAGGACATGGGGACACCCCCCTGCACGTTGCAGCCAGGGAGAGCTACCACGACTGTGTGAGGTGAGAGGGAATTGGGGCTGGGGGCTTTGGGGATCCCCGAATTTGGGGAGGGGTCTGTGAACTTAAGGAGGGGTCTCTCTCAATTTGAGTTAGGGTCTCTAATTTGAGTTGGGGTCTCTCTTTCAATTAGAGGAGGGGTCTCTCTCTAATTTGAGTTGGGGTCTCTCCCCCCCAGCCTGTTCCTGTCCCGGGGGCTCCATTGATGGAACTGGGGAATCCCGTGATGGGATATGGGGGGGATTTTGGGGATCCCTGAATTAGAAGAGGGCTTTCTCTTTCAATTTGAGTTGGGGTCTCTAATTTGAGTTGAGGTATCTTATTAGAGTAAGGGGTCTCTCATTTGAGGAGGGGTCTCTGATTTGGGTGGGGGTCTCTCCCTCCCAGCCTGTTCCTGTCCCACGGGTCCGACCCCGAGCTGCGGAACAAGGAGGGCGACTCCCCCCTGGACCTGAATTTGGGGAGGGGTCTCTAATTTGGGGAGGAGTCTCTCTCTAATTTGGGTGGGGGTCTCTCTCTCTCCCAGCCTGTTCCTGTCCCGTGGTGCTGACCCCGAGCTGCGGAACAAGGAGGGCGACTCCCCCCTGGACCTGACCCCCGAGCGCTCCGATGTTTGGGTCACGCTGCAGCTCAACAGGAAACTGAGGCTGGGGGCGGCGGGCAGGGCGCTGCACACCGAGAGCATGGTCAGCAGGTGGGCTTGGGGAATTCTGGGGGAGTTTTTGGGAAGTTTTGGGGGATTTTGGGGGATTTTGGGGTTTTTTTTCTGATTTTTGGGATTTTTTTCCCGATTTTTTTGTGATTTCTTGGTTGGTTTTGGGGGGGAGGGGTTGTGTCCCAGATGGAGGCTGGGGGGAACACATCATCAGCAGGTGGGCTTGGGGATTTTCGGGAATTTTTTTGGGAATTTTTGGGAAAATTTTGGATTTTTGGGGGGATTTTTTGGGATTTTTTTTGCAATTTTTAATGATTTTTTTGCGTTTCTTTGGGTGGGATTTAGAGCGGTTTTAGGGTCCCAAATTGAGGCAGGGCACTGCACACCGAGCGCATCGTCAGCAGGTGTGCTTGGGGAATTATGGGGCAATTTTTGGGAATTGTTGGGAATTTTGGGGGTTTTTTTAGGAATTTTTTGTGATTTTTTATGATTTTTTTGGGGTTTTTTTGCGGTTTTTTGGGTGGGATTTAGAGTGATTTTAGGGTCCCAAACTGAGGCTGGGGACTGCACATTGAGCATATTGTCAGCAGGTCTGGGGTCCTGACATATTTTTGGGATTTTTGGGAAATTTTTGGAATGTTTTGGGAATTTTTTGGGATTTTTTTTGGGATGTTTTAGGGATTTTTTGGAGATTTTTTGGTTTTTTTTAGGATTTTTTATGAATTTTTGTGTTTTTTTCCGGGGCGATTTGGGGGGTTTTGGGGTCCAAATTGAGGCTGGGGGCTGCACACCAAGCGCATCGTCAGCAGGTGGGCTTGGGGATTTTGGGGAATTTTTTGGGGAATTTTTGGGAATTTTTTCGGGATTTTTTTTGGGATTTTGGGGGTGTTTTTAGAATTTTTTACGATTTTTTGGTATTTTTTCGGTGGTTTTTGGGGGGGCTTGTGTCCCAAATTGAGGCTGGGGGCTGCACACCGTGCACATCGTCAGCAGGTTTGGGGTCCTCACACATTTTTGGGGTTTTTGGGAATTTTTGGGAATGTTTTGGGAATTTTTGGGGGGATTTTTGGGGTTTTTAAATGAATTTTTACGAATTTTTTGTATTTTTTTGGGGGCGATTTCGGGGGATTTGGGGTCCCAAATTGAGGCTGGGGGCTGCACACCGAGCGCATCGTCAGCAGGTCTGGGGTCCTTGTTATAAATGAGCGCAATGGGCCATAAATGATCGAATAACAATTTAAAAGATTTATTGGTTACAGAAAGCAAAAGCAAAGTCAGCGCTGGACGACAGAGGAGTCCTTGCTCCACAAACTGCAGCACCCCACCCCCTTTAGTTTGTTCCTTTTAAGCTGTTCAGTTTTCGGGTTACGTGCTCCTCCTCTAGTAGTTCTGTGCATGCTCCTCCAGTTGCTAGGGGGTCTTTTTCTGCCTTCTGGTGGTCGGGGGATGAGAGTGAGTAGTCTTCCTCAGCTACTGACTCCTTTCTTGGCACTTAAAACAATAAGTGATTATGCAAGCAAAGCAGAACACATTCTGGCTTTTACTTTAAGGCCTATCCAGCAAGCAAGGAAGCAGAGCAAAACAATTAACAAGTTCTGGCGATATCTTATTCAAGGTCTGTCAGAGGATCAAAGCAGAACAATTAACATCCTGGCCTCATAAGTCTTGGCAATATTCCTTCAAGGTCTAAGGTCTGTCAGGCGAAAAAAAGGCCCCTTATTTATTACAAGTCCCCCCTTTTTCTATATTATTACTTTTGTTCGCTAAATCTTTGTAATTCCCTCCTACTTAACTCCAGATAATCTTTTGCCTCTTCCCCATTTAAGGCTTCATATTTTGCTTGTATTAACATGAGGTGAGCGGCTTCTAACCTGCTTTTTACAATGCTAATTATTTTGTTAAAAATACAGGGGCCAAAAGCAAGCCCTAAAATTATTAAAATCACTGGTCCAGCTATGGTTGACAGGAGAGTTGTTAGCCAGGGTGAATATTTAAACCAAGATTCATACCAATTTTGCTGGGCCTCCCTTTCTCTCTTGTGCTGCTCCAGTTGTTTTCGGAGCTCAGACATGGTGTCAGTTACTATCCCAGTGTGGTCTGCATAGGTGCAACACTCCTCTCGCAAAGCCACACACAGTCCCCCTTGCTGTAAAAACAACAGTTCTAATCCCCGTCTATTCTGCAATACAACTTCCGAAAGAGATCTTACTGATTTTACGAGACCGTCTATTGCCTTCTCTATTTTACTTAAATCTTCATCTACTGAAATTCTGAGATCCTTAAATCCTTGCTGTTGGTTCACTAAGGAAGCCACTCCTGTCCCCACCCCAGCACTTCCTATACTTAGTAATATAGCAACTGTGAGGGCTGTAAACGGTTCTCGTTTCTCTAAGTGGTGTTTTGGAGTGAATTGATGAGCATACACATAGTCTTTTGGGTGGTACACAATCCGGGGGACTACCATGACCTGAATGCAGTATTCGGATGTTTCATTGAAATTAGATACTGATATACACAGGGTTACCCCTAATGTGTTACAAACCCACTTGGTGTTTGCAGCAGGGATCAGCCATTGAGCCGGCTTGCAGGAGTTGGTTACAGCCATTTTTACCTGACAAAGATGATCTTTATCTCGAGGTATATTGCCTATGCACCTTCCTTTTCCACTTACTTGTGCCATTGATATTCCTGGGGTACTCTCTTTCCCCTTTTTCCAAAGGCACTCCCGCGGATTTGATCCATTGACATGTTTGGATTTTGCTGCGGACCCCAAAGCTTCATAAAAAGGTGGATTAATGGTATAACATAGCCAGCACCCTTTGGTTAGATTTGGATATGTACTGTTGAAGACCCCAAAGGTAGCTTGCATTACTTTCCAGAGCGTCCCATGCTTTGGTGGTAACACAGTGGCATGCATAATTATAGATCCATTAGTGGCCACTGTTGTGTTTTCCCTTATAGCCTCATTCCAGTTTTCCTCTATTTCCTGGGTACCTATTACTGGATTTGGCCCTACAGGTTACCGGATCATGTGGAATTGGTTCCCTCTTGATTAGAAAATGTCCTCCCCTATCTTTTCCTGGTTCCCATGCTCTAGCTCCCCAGGTTTTGCCAATTGTCCATACCCCATCTTTGACCTTATTGTTTGTAACATGGATTTGTATTCCATGGCAGTTGCCAGGGTTTCCCACTCCCTGATCCTTTCCTATCTCAGGGGGAATGCATCCTGCAGGCCACCACCCTACAGATATATATTGGTCCTTCCCTCATCCCGGGGAAAATCCGAAAGCCACTGTCTCAGACCCCCAGTATCCGCAAAAAAATTCTCCAGGATAATTACAATAAGGTTTTCCTGGATTGAATGCCGGACAAAAATAAAATCCCACCTTGTTCAAGCATGGGTGCGTTTGGGTTAAACCACAAAGGTAGCAGTTAAACGAGGGGGTTCCTGAAGTCACCACTGTACTAAGTACTTTCTGGTCCTCCCACCTTATTAATGACCATTTAAAAGGTTCATGGCTTGCAAACGCAGATTTCAAAAGCATTATATGTAAAATTCCTAATTGGAGGTGGTAGCTTCCCCATTTTCCACAACTGCTCTTTTTATATTTCTCGCAATTTACCTCAGCCTTTTCCTTTCCCTTGAACTCTCGACAGCTCTGGGTACCTGTTCCTTATTTTCCCCTTTTGCTCGGGCGTCCCTCCTCCACTGCTCTCATCTCCTCTGCCTTGCCCATCAACTCGTTTGCATCGAGCTATGGGGAGTTCCATCTTCTCGGCAGCAGGAGTATTCTTCAGGAGGGGTGTTTGACCCATGCTTTTTGATACGTTTTATGTATTTATACCACTTGCGGTTCTTAATTTGAGGGGTATAACAACTGAGTTCAGGTACCCACCGTCTGCACAGGGCGGCTACTATCCTAGCCACAAATGGGGCAGGTTCATTAGAGTGATAACAATAGAACTGGGGGTTTATCCCCTTTGTAAAAACTTTCCACCACTCTTCAGACCCTCTTAAGAGTTCTCTGGCAGCCACTTTGGTAGCTAGGACCTGAGAGGTGAGTAGCCTTTGGTCCAAATAACAATTTTTACACACCCCCCTTGGAGGGTAACTATTGCGGCAATGGGTCCACCACTCCTCCTTACAAACTAAACAAATGAAGCATACAAAAGTGTTACAATTCCCCCAGCAATTTTCAGCATTACATCTTATTCTTACTGCTGCATTTAGCAGATCTTCTCCCCCCCCAGTTGGTGCTCCCGTTGCTCGGAGCTCTACCAGGAAGGAATAGTATGTTGGATCCCACAGTCTATCTCCCATGTGGAAAAAAGGCTCATACCTGTGGTGGGGTGAGAATAATGTAATTTGTCTTTTAATTAGAGCTTACTCTCTTCTTAAGTGTCAGTTTCAGGCTTCCCAGGTGTGCCCTTCACTTCCCACCCGGGGTCGTTGGTGAATTTAGACAGATCTACTAGTCCTTTGATTCGGCTTGCGTGAGTCCACCCTTTTTCCACAGTGCGTACCGCTGTGTCTGTTGTAAGCAACACCTGGTAAGGTCCTTCCCACTTGGGTGTTATCGGATTTTCCTTCCAACTTCGGACCAGTACCCAGTCCCCGGGCTGAACCTGATGTAATACAAGATCTAATGGTGGTCTCTGAACCAACATTCCTTTTTCCCATAGCTGTTTTTTGAATTTCATCAAAGCTATTAAATACTCGTTAATGTATAGTTCACTAACATTTGGGTTTGTCTGTGCCTTTTCTAAACTATAGGGCATGACATAAATATCTCGAATGGGGAAATTTCCAAATCCGCCCGGGGTTGAGTCCGAATGTTCAGCAAGGCTAGGGGAATGCATTTAACCCATGATAATTTTGTTTCTAGTACCAATTTAGTAAGTTGTTTTTTTATTTCTCCATTCATCCTTTCTACCCGGCCTGAACTTTGAGGGTGCCAAGGAGTATGTTGTTCCCATTTTATTCCTAATGCTGCTGCCAGCTCCTGAGTTATCTTTGATGTAAAGTGCGGCCCCTTATCAGAGTCAATTGTTTCTGGTACACCATACCTGGGGACTATCTCCTCCAGCAGGGCTTTTACTACTGTTCATGCGGTTTCCCTTGATGTCGGGAAGGCTTCCACATAATGAGTAAGATGATCTACTACTACTAAAAGATATTTAATCCTCCCCACCTTCAGCAATTCGGTAAAATCCACTTGAATATTTGCAAAGGGTTGTTTTGCTAGAGGCCTTCCCCCATAGGGTAATTTTCTGAGGTTACTTCGATTTACCCGCAAACAGGTAGGACATCCCTTTGTGATATGTTTAGCTATATCGTGGAGCCCGATGCTCATGTACTTAGCGGCAAAGTGATCCACCAGCCCCTGGGCTCCCCAATGAGTTTTCTGATGTAACTTATACAATACCCTCTGAGCTATCGCCTTTGGTAGCACTTCCCGGCCGTCTGCTAATATCCACTTTCCTGCTTCCTCTGTAACACCCATTCTTCTAAGTCTCTCTTTCTCCTCATTCGTAAAAATTGTATCAGTGTTTTCACCGTCCTTGACTCCATCTTTTCCCCTTTGCCCCCCTTTTTCTTTTAGGACCATTTCCTTTAGGGCTGCCCGTTTTGCCTCCTGATCTGCAGCGTTGTTCCCCCTGCTTTTTAAATCTATTCCTCGTTGGTGTCCCTTTAAATGAACCACTGCTAGCCTTGTCGTCCCTCTCAGAGCTTTTAGGATCTCAACTATAAGTTTCTGGTGTATCAAATCCTTCCCCTGTGAGTTGATAGGGCCCCTTTCTTCCCATAGCTTTCCAAATGTATGGACTACTCCAAATCCATATCTAGAATCAGTATATATTGTCCCCTCCTTCCCCTCAAGAAGTTTCAAGGCCCTTAATATTGCGTATAATTCACATGCCTGGGCAGATCATGATCTATCTAATGCACCTGACTCTACCACCTGTAAGTTCGGACCCCGCACTATTGCATACCCTGATTTTCTTTTCCCTTCTATTACCCTGGAGGATCCATCCACGAAAAGTCTTTCACCACTTTCTAATTCCTCTTCTTCTAAATCTGGTCTAATCTTCGTCTGCTCCTCTATTGTAGCTATACAGTCATGGGTCAAACACTCATGTTCCGGTTCCCCGTATAAAAATGCGGCCGGGTTCTGTAGTGCAGTGGTTTCTAACATCAATATTGGGTGCCTCTACCAGAATTCCTTCATACTTTAGAAGCCTAGCATCTGAAATCCATTTTTCTGCTTTTTGCTGTAATACGCTCCGGATGTTGTGAGGGGACATTACTTTGAGATTACCATTAAAAGTAATTTTTCTAGCTTCTTCCACCAAAAGGGCACATCCTGCCACTATTTGTAAACAGGTTGGCCAGCCCCTACTCACAGGATCTAAAATTTTTGATAAATATGCAACGGGCTTCTTTTTCCCTGCCCAATCCTGGGTAAGTACCCCAAATGCAATACCCTCTTCTATGTTTACAAGTAAGAAAAATGGTCTCCTCACATCCGGGAGGCTTAAGACCGGGGCATGGACCAAACTTTCCTTTAATTCCTGAAGTTTCTCTATGTCTTCTTGACTCCATTTCATTAGCCCTTCCTGTGTTAATTTATGGTAAAGAAATCTAGCTTTACTGCTATAATTTTCAATCCACTGCCTGCAGTACCCAGTAAGTCCTAAAATTTGACGATCTTGTCTCTTGTTTTTTGGAATAGGTAGTGACGTAATTGCTTGGATCCTTTCAGGGTCTATTCTTTCTCTCCCTTCTTTAAATAGTGCCCCAAATATTTTACCTCCTCCTCTACAAACTGGAGTTTAGTCTTAGAAACTTTCAACCCCTTAAGTCCCAGAAAATTCAACAGCCTTATACTTTCTTTTCTTACATTCTCCTCATGTTCCCCTGCCAGAAGCAGATCATCTACATATTGTATCAGGGTTACTCCCGGTCCTGTTTGGTAATCCTGCAAAATCTGTTCCAATGCCTGTCCAAACAAATTTGGAGATTCTGTGAACCCCTGGGGTAACACTGTCCACCTCAGCTGTTGCCTCCTTCCTGTATCGGGGTCCTCCCATTCAAATGCAAAGTACTCCCGGCTTGCCTCTTTGAGAGGGCAAGCCCAAAAGGCATCCTTTAAATCTATGACACTATACCATAAGTTGTTAGGCCCCAATTTACTTAAGAGTGTATATGGATTTGCCACCACGGGGAACCGAGCCACTGTGCGTTTATTAATTTCCCTTAAGTCGTGTACTAACCGATAAGTGCCATCTGATTTGCACACAGGGAGTATCGGTGTGTTGAAGGGTGACATGCATGGTTCTAGCAGCCCCTTGCTCAACAATCTATCTACCTCAGGTTTTAATCCCCATCGACCCTCAGGGGATATGGGATATTGCTTTATTTTTACCGGGACTTCCGGATTTCTAATAATCACTGAAAATGGGGCTATTTTTAGCTGCCCCACGTTTCCTGGATTATACCATACTTCAGGGTTTATCTTTTCTTCGTCCTCCACTCTGAGAGGACAGAGTTTAATTTGTAGTTCCTTCTCTACTACTTCTATCCTAATTCCTAGTTCTATAATCATATCTCTCCCCAATAGATTATATTCAGATTCTGATACTAACAAAAAGTCTCCCAACCCAATTCTTGATTCTGATTCAACTGTCACCCTTTTAATAACCCCCACCTCAAAGGGTTCTCCCTTTGCTCCTACTACCGTGGCAGTCTCTTTAGATAGTCTACATCCTTTTGGCAAAAACTAAATAGTTGATCTTTCAGCTCCTGTGTCAACCAGAAAAACTATTTCCTGGCCATGGGGACCCACCTTCAGTTTTATCAAGGGCTCCTTATGATGTTTCCGTGTCCCCAAGAGATAGAGCCCCTGACCCCTCTAATCTGTCTTGAACTCCTTCTTATCCCGAATCCTGACCCTACACTCTTTCTTGAAATGTCCTTTTTCCCTGCAATAAAAACACACCTTAATGTCCTGTCTCTCCTTTGAATTCTTAGACTCCTTAAGCTCTCTTACTGGCCGCCTCTGTGTCTCCCTCTGACCCTGTTCCCTACTTTCTCGTACCGCAGCAACCATCATTCTAACTTGCCGTTTCTGACTTTCCTCTTCCCTTCGGACATACACCTTTTGGGCCTCTCTCAACAGCTCATCTAAGCCTCTATCCTGCCAATCTTCCAGCTTTTGTATCTTCTTCCTTATATCTTCCCAAGATTTAGACACAAAATGTACCTTCAACACTGCCTGTCCCATTTGACCATCTGGATCCATTCCTGAATAAAGCTGGAAATTCTTTCTCGACCTCTCTAACCACTCTGTGGGGGTTTCATCCTTCTTTTGTCTCTTATTAAATGCTTTATTGATGTTCTGGCCTCTCGGGACTGATTCCCTAATTCCCTGAACTATGATTGTCCTCAGGTCCTGCATGTGTGTTCGATGTGCAGGATTCTGATGATCCCACTGAGGATTTTGAAGGGGCCATTTGGTGTTAGCTGCAGGACCCTGAGCGTGTTGGGTGTCCCAGATACGCATGCCCTCCCTTCTAATCATATTTTTCTCTTCGGCTGTAAACAGGATGTTCAAAATGGACTGTAATTCCTCCCAGGTGTACATATTAGGACCCAAAAATTGGTCCACTCTTTCAGCAACTCCCAGCGGGTCTTCTAATAAGTGTCCCATTTCCTTCTTAAATTCCCTAACATCCCCTGAACTGAGGGGCACAGATATAAATCCTATTCCTGCCTGAGGACCCCCCATAGGCATTTCTCTCAATGGGAATAAATTTTCTTGTTATTCCTAGACCTCCCTCTAGTGACTGGTCCTGAGTAGCTTGAATGATCTGAATCCGAATCCTCCTCTGGGGAGGTGCACTGGGGGCAGGGGCCTGCGGTGGGGGCACGTGTGGAGGGGGTACCATCAGGATTTCTTCTTTCCTACCTCCCTTTTTCTTATTTTTGTTATTCCCTTTTTCGGTCAATTTAAAGATAAAAACTTCAGGACGGGCTATCCAGATTTTTGCATACTCACTTTCCTCCAAACAAACAGGTTTTTTTCTATTTACCCAAATATTTAATCTCTGTTTTATCCAATCCTCTGTTGACCCAAATATTGGCCAGAACACGTTTCTTGAAATCTCCTTCCCACCCCAGACTTCTACATAGTAATATATCATTTTTGCCTTATCCTTCCCTTCCGTTCCAGGGAAATGGTCCCAATTTTCTAGTAAAAATCCCAAGGGACTATCTCTAGGTATGGGTGGGAGTTTAACACTTGCAGGAGGTTTACTCTTCCCCTGCCCCATTTCCTCCGGAGTACCTTCACTCGCACCAAAAATCACTTTCGCTTCCCCTGTTTTGTGGCCCACACCCTCGCGGGTCAATGGGAACCGTACTACTAAGGGTCTGCACTCGCTTGGGGAATCTGGCTGCCAGTCCCCCTCTCACACACACACCACACGTTGTACTCCGGGATCCCGACCCCGCCCGAACGGATCCCTTATACTTACGCATCCTGCGTCTTCGTCCGGACTTTGTGCACAAAATTTAAGGGGTCAACCGGGCCCTCCTACCTTTGCTTTTGCTTTCTTAATTTTAGGTTCGTCGGTCGAGGTTGGGATAGGACCCCCGTCCCTTGGGCCACCAAAATGGTGGGGCACGCCTTCCCACAGGCAGAGAGCCCCTCCAAAATCTTGATCCGAGTCACGAGGCCAAAATTGTTATAAATGAGCGCAATGGGCCATAAATGATCGAATAACAATTTAAAAGATTTATTGGTTACAGAAAGCAAAAGCAAAATCAGCGCTGGGCGACAGAGGAGTCCTTGCTCCACAAACTGCCGCACCCCACCCCCTTTAGTTTGTTCCTTTTAAGCTGTTCAGTTTTCGGGTTACATGCTGCTCCTCTAGTAGTTCTGCGCATGCTCCTCCAGTAGCTAGGGGGTCTTTTCTGCCTTCTGGTGGTCGGGGGATGAGGGTGAGTAGTCTTCCTCAGCCACTGACTCCTTTCTTGGCACTTAAAACAATATTATGCAAGTGATTATGCAAGCAAAGCAGAACACATTCTGGCTTTTACTTTAAGGCCTATCCAGCAAGCAAGGAAGCAGAGCAAAACAATTAACAAGTTCTGGCGATATCTTATTCAAGGTCTGTCAGAGGATCAAAGCAGAACAATTAACATCCTGGCCTCACAAGTCTTTGGCAATATTCCTTCAAGGTCTAAGGTCTGTCAGACGAACAAAAGGCTCCTTATTTATTACAGGAAGGATTGAGGAGATGCTTCACTCTTGGACTGAAATTCTCTTGTAAGCTGTGGAGAAGATGTGATTGATATATCAGACACTTTTTCCTGTGTAACTCATGGAATAAATTTTGGGTAGATGAAGCCTTCTCACCACAGCCATGAGCAGAAGCACCAGTGCTGAAGTAAGCAGAGAGAGAAAAGTGATGAAGACCCTTTACCTCCAGGGAAGAAGAAAAGGACCTCTGTTCCCAGAGCTGAAGATGATCTTAGAGTTAGATGAAGATAACTTGTGCTTTTTAAAAAATTTATTACATATTACAACAACCATACAGCCCATATATAAATACAAAAATATCCATATCTCTCATACCAAGAACTCAATAAATAGAATTATACCACTATACAACTCCATACATATTTAAATAGAACTGAATACATTTAAAACCAGCACAATATACAAATGAATGTAGACTAAATATTACAAATTGCATACAAGAAATAGATACAAAAAATGAACCTATCTATAAATAGACAAATATCACTACCAATCTAAATATCCATAAAACTGCATCCATACAAACATACAGCTATACATCTGGATATATATGTCAATATAAATACATCTAGAAATAGATCAATATGCATAAAAAAATACAAAAATACACATATACACACACTGAAATACCTATTTAAAGAGCCATATACCCAAAACTACATCACTAGAAATAGATACCCGTACAACTGTATACATATGTATAGCATTAACTGAGGTGGTGGTTGGAGACAGAGGACACGACCCTCTGTGATTCATGTGACAAAAGCTTCTTTATTGTTCCAGACCCTTCTTAAATAGAAGGTTTGAATTCCCCGGCCCATTGGTTGACATCTGCTTGGTTGGGAGTTCAGACTGCCCAGCTCTCTGAGCAGCAAGGTGTCTGCAGCTTAGGGTTGAATATATCCTGTCATTGCTAACCTAGGGACCTGTTGATCGGACCAGGCTAATCAAACTGAATTTCTTATCAAATTAATTGCTCAGCTATAAGCCAACTTGTGCCATTACACATATGGAAATAGAACTAAACACATGTCACTTGGGAGAAGCTGCCCCAGCCCAGGCCCTGCCCTTCTCCAAGCTGCACAGCAGTGCAGGCTCTCTGCCTCTGCACAGCCTCTTCCAGTGCCCGTGGTCCAGGTGCTGGCCAAGGAACACCCTCCCCCAGGCTGCCACAGCTGCATGGCCACCCTTGGGGAACAAGAGAGCGCAGCTTGGCCAGAAGAAGAGGTCACTTTTCCTTCCCAAACTTACCTGCAGAGAGGTCAAGTCCTTGTACATCGCCAGACCTGGCTTGAGATCAGCCTGCAAGAACCGTGGTGCGCTCACAGAGCAGCCACGCAGCACAAAGGGCCGCCAGCCAGCAGCCTCCCAGCCCCAGTAGCCAGAGAGTGGCTGAGGTGGGAGCCTCTGCTCTGCTAGATTCTTCTTCCTGGCTACTGCAAGCAGCAAAGTGCCAGTGCTGCCAGTGGTTCCCCAATGCCTCTGCTTGCCCACTGACACCAGGAAACCTTGCGGCCTCCCTCACAAGTTCCCCCCACTATCTGTGTCGCCCTGGCACCCCAGCACAGCCAGAGAGGTTGGGATGAAAGGCAGTCCTTCTCATCTTTTTCAGGCCCTCAATCAGCCTTTCCAGCCTCATGGTGCCCAGGGTCCTGCCCTGGGAGAGGAGGGCAAAAGGTGAGCAGTGATACCTCTTGGCACATCTGGGCCAGCAGGGCTCAGGGACATAGCCCAGAGCAGAGAGACACTCACTGCACAGCAGCGGCTCAGCTCCTTCTCCAGGGGTTTGATGGATGACACATGGGTCGCTTGGGCCCCCAGGGTCCTATGCAGTCACAAAAGGGACAGGCAGAGAGCTGGGTGAGCCCCAAGCCACCTGTGCTTCCTTGTCAGGCGGCTGTGCCCAACAGCTGCCCGCAGCCACAGGGGCAGCTCCCCCAGCTGAGAAGCTGTGCTGCTATGTGGGGCTGCTCTGGAAGCATCCATTCCCATATAGCAGCAGCAGCAGCAGCAGCAGCAGCAGCAGCTTACCCCTGCGTAAGCTGTGCCCACCCACAGTTCCTTGAGTGCCTGGGAAGTATTGAGAGAGAGGAGAACCAGCATCAGGCCCCCCAGCCCCTTGGGCAGACATATTCTCCCCCACAGCCCTGCCCCATGTCCAGGGACACGAGGGCAGGACGTAGTTACTGCCAAGCCCTGGCTCCTTCTGCACTGCCAGAGCAGCAGCTGTTGCCTGTCCCTTCTCAAAACCTAGAGGTTACCAGGGGACACAGTACACTCCCTGACCAGGCTCTGCCCAGAGGCCAGAGGCCATTGCAAGGGTGGAAAGCTCTCCTGCTTTACATGGCTGGGAACCTTTCCTGCCCTGCCACGACACAAGGCACCACCACTCACTCAAATGTGGCAATGCAGGAGCCGCTGGGTCCAAGTGACCAAAGGTCTGAGCCCTAGACTGGACATGGGTAGGGCACTGGGGTGGGGCCCTGGGATGGGAAGTCCTGCCAGGATGGCCAATGCTGTCTTTGCACTAGGGAGCCCAGAGCTAGACACACTCGAGGCCAGGGCTCATCTCCCTGTACCTGCTGCCCAGGCTTTGCTCCTGCAGCCCTGCATGCTGTCAGCTGCCTTTGCCCCCCAGGGACTCTTTGGTGCCTCCAAATTGCTCAGTCTGGGCCTCATTTTGTGCTGTTTTCTCAGCTGCCTCTTCCTTAGACTCTGCTGCTGCAAGGGCTTCTTCCTCCTCCTTGATTGCAGGACTTGCCTCTTCTCCTGCACCTTCACCTGCAGGAGCTCCCTGCCCTCCCTTTCTCCAAGTCTCTGTGCTGGGCAGCAGTAGCCACCCTCCTGCCCATGAGCCTCCCCCCATCTGGGTGCCCTGTGCCTGCCTGCTGAGGGGACACTCAGCCTGCATTGCTGGATGGCCACAGCATCTGCAGAGGACAACACAGGGGCTGCAGGCCTGCAGCTTGCAACCATGCAATCTCTCACCAAGGCCTCAGCAAGTCAGGGGGAAAAGCCACATCACCTTCTGGCATGATCCATACAGTGCTGCTCTTTTGGATTCCTCCAAGTCCTATTCAAGACTCTTCAAGTGTGCCAGTTTTCATTAGGATTTCACATCTCTTCAGAGTGCTGATGGGACATGTCCATCAGGTGGGGTTGTGCTCTGCCTTTGATTGCTGGAGAGCTCGTAGCTGGCCTTCTGAGGCAGCAGATTCTCTGCATTCAGGGTGCCCACACTGTTGGCAGGAGGTTGGCTCTCCTCTTGAGCACAAGGCTAAAAACCAAGAGTGGCTCTTGATGGGCCTGTGATTTCCCCATGCTCAAAAATGAAGAATGGCACAATGGAAATACCTAGAAACCTGCAACAGCTTTGGTTGGCTGTCCTGAAAGAAGTGAGAAGCTGTATTGGATGGGGTTTTGTCTTTTCCCAGTTTCTCAATGGCAACTGTAGCTTTCCTTAGCAGGCCCTTTCCTGAGTTCTCTGTCTCTTCAAACCCTACGGGTTTTTTTGTGCCCTTAGGGGACTGGGCACTTTGTGGGGCATGTTTTCCCCCAGCCCTCGTCATCACTCCTGATCAAAATGCTCCTGGAGCCTTATGTGAACATCTGCTAATTGCTTCAAATACCACAAATCAACACCTGTTTAGGTTTTAAGATGTCATTGATTTGTTTCTGTACTACTACAGCTCCTCCTTAAAATTGCATCCCAGTAAGTTGACATGGCCCACGAAAGCAGGTGAGGAAAAGCTGCAAGGCATGAGAGAGACTTTCCTACTGTGAACAGATTTTTCCTTTCCCGTGTGGCTGATTTGCTGTGACATTGAAGCCACAAGAGAACTGTTTCTTGTGGAAAAGAAGCTCCACAGCATGTTCCACATGAGAGACTCCTTTCCCTAAAAGACTGAAGAATGGTTATTTCAGATGTGGTAAACTGACTGAAAGTTCCAGGTTTTGTCTCTTTACCTTGTCAGTGGGAAAGAAAAGAGGGTGTGGGGGAGGAGAAGTGTTCTGAAAGTTTTTTCTGATTTTCTTACCATTTTTCTTTTAATTTTGTAAATAAAGTTATACCCTTTAAGGTTTTGAGCCTGTTTCCCCCTCTTCTTCCTAATCCTTATCTCACAGCAGGAAACGAGTAAATAATTTCTAGTGGGTGCACTGGCGTTTGGCCAGCACTAAACCCACTACATAATTGGTGGATTGGACAGGAAACTCAAATTAGCAAACCAAAACTGCTACACTAGTGGTGCCACAGAGCACAGCAGGAGGAAGAACATGAGCTCCTACTGATATTTCCGCTCCAGGGGTAGCACTTTCAGGCCAGCAGTGACAAATCCTGCAGCTCTGGCTTCACAGTTGTTGTTGGCAGTGCTGTGACAGCTTCTGCCACCAAGCTAAAATATCTGCAGGATGGTGTAGAGATGCCTCTCAGAGATGCTCTTCAAACAGCATCTTACAGAGTTAATGAAAGGGTAGTAAATCACTTAGAAGGGGACAAATTATAAGAACCTATATCTGTGAAAATAAGAGACAGCAGGAGTGAAGAGGGAGTGGGAAAGAGGAAAGGGGAGAGGGGAAGGGAAAAGGTAAGAAAAAAAGAGGAAAGGGAAAGGGAAAGGGAAAGGGAAAGGGAAAGGGAAAGGGAAAGGGAAAGGGAAAGGGAAAGGGAAAGGGAAAGGGAAAGGGAAAGGATAGAGTTTTTGAAATTCTGATTTTATCTAAAGGACATTTTCTGACAACATATATATTTGCTACAATAAATAGCCCTTTCCACATGCTTTATCTTTCTAGCTGTTGATATTAACTAAACCCACTGAGTTTTAAAGAGATTGGAAAAAATTAGTAAAGAATTTTCATTCAAGACCAAATATCTGCCAAAGACTGAGTGGTTCATGGTTTTTGAGCACTCACAGGAATGATCAAAGCATTAAAGTAAGTGAACAGAGCTCTTAGAATTCAGCATAAGTTGCACTATTAAGATCAAATTGAGATTCACATTGTACTGTGTGTTTTTATAGTCTTGAAAACAGAGGCTTAATAACAGTATTTCATGCACACACCATAACATAAGAAATGACAGCACATGCCTTTTTGTCCTGATAAGTACTGGCTGCAGCAGCCACCTTCCTTGTAAGTAAAGATGTGTTCAAAGGCCTTTTTCCCCTTTTCTGTAGAAATTTGTTTCATAGCAAAACAAGGATTAGTCCCATATGTAGTCTTTTTTTCTTCAAGGAACAAGCTCAAATCTCCAGGGAAATGTAAAAGGAAACAAGATTTTAGAAGTATGTAAGTTACAGTGTTAATGAATCTGACTCAAATTCAGTTTTGACTCTGAAGAATTTAAAATCTAGCTGAGAATAACACAGCCTCACCTTTCCTTAGTGAAAGGCCAGAACAAGGAAAGAGAATCTGACTTACTCTGCTGGTACTTGCTGCAATCAACACATACTGAGAAATTATTGTTATTTTTGAAAGGACAGTTTAAAATCCAGGCAAAAATTACTTCTTAAACTGACATTTTCCTTTTGCTCTCACACTGAAGATTTAGATGTAATGGTATAATAGAAACAAGTATGTTTCCCTGCTGTCCATCAGGACAGGTGTAAAATCTATCATATCCAGATAGCAAGGGACTGATTTCACTTCTATGTGGAAATTATTTGCAGGAGAAAGTAAAGTAAATTCTGTGCTGGAACAGTGAAGTTCTGTCACTCTAAATCAGTGTAATACCTGAAGGGTTTTTTACCAGATTTGCACCTAAGTTGGTGCTAAAGAAAGACATAAGGTCCAACATGGACCTAAGGTTTGCACAGCAGAGTTTAGGCTGACAGCTAAGGGAGTATAAATTAAATGGTCTTTTCAACCCAAAAGACTGCTGGGAAATGTTGGTATTTCTGCTCTCCTTCCTTGTTTAAAGTATAGTAACATATTTGATGAGATTTTGGAATTACAGCTCTGAATTGTGGTCAGATTAAGACACAGGAATGGTTGTTGTGCATTTTTAATTGTGGAAGTCAATTACAGTGTAGCTGCTCCTGGTAATACAAAAAGCTCTTTCAAGATACTTAAGAGAAATTTCTTTTTCCTTTTAATCCTTAACTGCAAAGCCTCCTGCAGGATGTACAGCAAAGAGCTTATCTAGATTGTTTGTTCACAAGGACAGAAAACTCCCCCTTTAATCAGCCTGACTTGCACAATTCTCATCTATATTAAGGAATTTCATTTAGTGTCTTTTGTAAATAAGTGATTTCTATGCAACAGGATTGATAAAGGACAAACCCAAATTAAGAAGAGTGGTATTTTTAGAGCTACCTTTACTTATCACACACTTTAACAGCCCATAGCACAGAGCCCAAAGCTAATATGGCTTCTTGTTAAATATTTCTGATGGATTACATAGCCTCGTGTCAGGAGGGAATAAGGATTTAAAGACAGTATTTATTCATGTATATATTTATAAGCATTATATATGAACATTGCGTATTCAGAATGAAACCTGAATATCATCTCTACAGGATAAACACTGCAATAACAGGAATACACTTCTCCCATCAGGTCCACAGGCAGATTAACCGACTCTGTGCTTGCAAATCATCTGTTCTGGCATCTTTTGGGACACTGAACCACGGAAAGTCACACAGAAATACTACAGAACCATGAAAATCTCTCCAGATACAAACCAGTCTCCAGGTGACTCAAGTGACTACAGAAACCACTAATAATGTAGTAGGGGCCTGGATTTGCTGTGTTGTTCTTGTCATTATGGGTTTGTAATTCAGACTCACAGAGGGGCTTGAGTTGGAAGGGACCTTAAAGATCCTCTAGATCCAACCCCTCTGCCATGGGCAAGCACACTTTCCACCAGACCAGCTAGCTCAGACCCGGCCCACACTCTGGCAAATACCCAAGGAGACCTTTTCTCTGTTTTGCAAGGTCAGATTTCCATGCCATATTCACAGATGGCTCCAGTCTCACACAGAGCATTTTGGGTTGGTCACTCTTACCTCCACAACCCAGCAGAAGTCCTATTTTGGATGGCTCTCACTACTCCCAAGCCCCCAGGGAGTGAAAAAGAAAAAGAAAAAAAAAAAAAAGAAAAACAAAAAGTAAAACAAAAAGAAAAAAAGAAAGATAAAGAGACTAAAAAAAGAAAAAGAGAAAGAAAAATTTAAAAAATAAAAAGAGAAAAAGAAAAAGAAAAAGAAAAAGAAAAAGAAAAAGAAAAAGAAAAAGAAAAAGAAAAAGAAAAAGAAAAAGAAAAAGAAAAAGAAAAAGAAAAAGAAAAAGAAAAAGAAAAAGAAAAAGAAAAAGAAAAAGAAAAAGAAAAAGAAAAGAAAAAGAAAAATGGAAAGGGAAAAGAAAAATGGAAAGGAAAAGGAAAAGGAAAAGGAAAAACTTAAATAAAAAGGAAAAGTATATAAAAAAGGAACAGTAAAAGGAAAAGGAAAAATGAATAGAAAAGAGAAAGAGAAAGAAACAAAGAAAGGGAAAGGGAAAGAGAATGAGAGAGAAAGAGAAATTTAAAAAATGGAAAAGGAAATGGAAAAAAAAATGGAAAGGAAAAAAGAAAAAGAAAAAGAAAAAGAAAAAGAAAAAGAAAAAGAAAAAGAAAAAGAAAAAGAAAAGAAAAAGAAAAAGAAAAAGAAAAAGAAAAAGAAAAAGAAAAAGAAAAAGAAAAAGAAAAAGAAAGAAAAAGAAAATGGAAATGGGAAAACAAATAGAAAAGAGGAAGAGGAAGAGGAAGAGGAAGAGGAAGAGGAAGAGGAAGAGGAAGAGGAAGAGGAAGAGGAAGAGGAAGAGGAAGAGGAAGAGGAAGAGGAAGAGGAAGAGGAAGAGGAAAAGGTAAAGGTAAAGGTAAAGTACAGAAAAATAGAAAAAATCAGCAAAGAAATCGTCAAGCAATTCTCAATTCCTTTTTCCTTTAATAACCAGTGTGCATCAATTTTCCTGCATACTGAGTATATTTTCCAAATCCTGTGCATCTTTAAAACTTTGATGCTTTCCGCTCATGTGTTCATTGTTCTGTTATGTGTGTGGCTGGCCTATGTAAATTTAGGTTGTGTTTTTCTGCAGCTAGAATTGCACACCAAACCCCTGGCTGTTCTTTGGTACTTTACCAAGCTGATGAGCTGCAGTCAGGTGCCTGTGGCTGGGATCCAAGGGGTGTGGTTGATGCCAGTGCTGTGTTCCTTTACTGCAGGAGCTGGGCCATCCCTGCCTTGCACAGTTCTAATGACAGTGAGGATTTCAGCTCCCCACCATGTCCAGTGGCTGAACTCAGCTGCAGAGGGACAGGATAAAACCCCCTTTGTGACTTCTGGCTGTGTGGGAGAAGTGAAAGAAATTTTGCTCTGGCTTGAAGAGGAAAGTAACAAAGTCTCTGGTCACCATCTATTTCAGTAACAGCACTGAGCTGTTACTATTGTGGCCGGTGTTTTCATGGAGTCCCCCGGGCCTCTTCCCATCGTTATTCTTTCTATTTTAGATGGATTCTGCATCTGCATTTCTTTCAAGAAAAGAACAAATAACTTAGTTTTTGCTTAGTGGAAGCAGTTCTAAAGGGACAAACAAGCAGTGCAGAGATTCCTTTCATGTAATAATACTTGGAAATTGTACAGATAGAGCAAACTCCCCTTCCAAATAGAACTCCCTTCAAGCTTGTGTAAATCCTCAGAGCAATAAAACGTGCTTTTGGTGATGTAGCTCCCACTATTTAGGTCAGTCAATGAAATCAGCTGACAAGGCAATATCCCCTATATGTTGGAAAAGCTGTGGCTGCTTTGGGGTTTGGGTGTTTTGTTGGTACAGAAAAGTCTTCTCTGCCTCTCTGCCAGGGCAGAAACTGCCAGTGCAGGGTGGAGATTAAACAATGGGATCTGGGAGAGCAGTTACAGATGGGAAAGAAGCAGGTGGAGCCTCGTGTTTCCTTTTTCTCCAGGCTCAACTCCTGACAGGCACAGGAGGGACCCCAAAGCTGCGGCAGCCCAACCTCTTCTCACCTCGGCTGCAGGACTTCCTGAGCTGCTGCCTGGAGACAGACGAGGCACAGCGCTGGTCTGCCAAAGAGCTCCTGCAGGTAAAATGCAAAGGGGCTGCAGCTGAAACAGTGTCCCAGGGATGGGCTTCTCCTCCACTGAAGTCCAGATGAGCCCCCCCTCCTCCCCACCTCTAAGCTTGGCACTGATATGCGGAAAAGACTTTATAACTCAAGAGAAATGAGAGTTATAAAGTAGGTATGCATTTATTTAGCACTGAGGTGAATGGGGATAATTCCTTCCAAAGCATGCACACTGAAACTTCAAACTACTGTTCTATTTATTTCTTAAAAGCCTAGGATTGCACAATACACCTAATACATATTCATTTCCTAGCTCCAGTTATTTTCGCCTACCCATGCTTCATATTAAAACTTGTGCCTTCTCAGTTTAGGGATCATTGGGGGTCTTTGACAAAGGCTTTCAAACTTTTCATTGAACTTGAATTTTCAACTCCTTTTGTCTCTGGAGCATGCGTCTTAGCCCTTTGGGCACATTCTGGACTTTGAGATTAGTTCTTGTTCGTTTAGGGTTTTGGATTTATCACTTATCACTGGTAGCCTTGCACCCCTCACTGCAAGTTTTGGCCGAGTTTATCCTAAACTAATTTGCCTCTCCTCCCAATTTTTGTAAGCAAAGTTAATTTCAGTCATTCCTCATTGTCTTGGTTTTTTGATGAACCATTCTTTACTGTTCAATTCCCTGTTTCATTTCCCCCCTTTTCTGAAAAATTTAAAGTAAATTCTTCTACTGATTGCAAGGATTTTTTTAGTTAGATAATTGTTACGATAGGTGTCTCTCAACGCCTTTTAATGCACTTTTAACAATAATATTAAAATTGCTGTGTTTTAACATTTTTTAATTTCACACACATATTATAATAGATATAACAAAACTTATATTTACTAGTATTAATACTACAATTATAGGGTGTAGCAGGGTGTTTAAAATTCTAGTTGTGGTTAGTGACCATTTAAAAAGTGTATTCCACTAGTGATGATTTGTGTCTTGTTTTAGACTTTGTATAACTTTGTGTATCTTTTTTGTATTATGATAGACAGTAACTAGAATTTTTTGTTCATTTTTTCAAATATTTTTCAAGATTTTGGTCAGGTTTTGATGTTTGGTTAATTGTTTTACTATTGTAAGGTTTATGTTAATAGGCATAGGTAACAATTTGTGATACATCGTGTAATTAGATTTTATTAGTTGGTGGGATACAACAGATGCAAAATATAAGAAGTCATATCTAACAATTTTAGTAAAGTGACAAATACAAAAATTATGGTGATTTTTATTAGACAAAGTCTAATTATTTTTTAGTTTTATAAAAGCACAAGCAGTTTTTAGGCATACACAACTTTGCTCAATATATACAAGCACATTCTTTGGCTAGTCCTTGCTTGGTATTGCCTTTTTGGGAGCTTTGGGAGGTTTTTTACTTGTGTGTGATGTATCCAAGCACTTTGTTCTTTGATTTTAATTGTAGCAAAGTGAGGAGTACTTGGTATGGTCTTTTTTATTGTGGTTTCAAGGGGTTTTTTTTGTAAGAGACTTAACATATATATAATCTTTAGGTTGTATGTTATGCACTGGTCTATCAAGCCTTATACTTCGAGTTTTAGTTACATGTTTTTCTATTTCTCTGAGTTGTTTACTTAAAGCTAGCATATAGGCAGTTAGTGTTTCTTCCTTGACTTGTGTAGACATTCCTTTCTGGACACTATATGGTTTTTTATAAAGTATTTTAAAAAGGCTTAGTATTCTTTTTTTCTTTGTTTTAGGTTTAGTTTGAATTCACAGCAGTGCCAATGAAAAAGCTTGGGGCTAGGGCAAATTAGTTTTTCACTCTAGCCTTACAATTTGTTGTTTGATTAAATTATTAATTTTTTTTTGCTTATCTACTTGACTGAGGGTATAGATACAGGTACAGAGTGTGGAGTTTACAATTTATGTTAAAATGTTGGCTGGTTTGCTGCACTTTTTTTGAAATAAAATGCGATCCTCTATCTGAGGACATGGTGGCTGGAACTTTGAAGTGTGGCATTATTTTTTGCAACAGTACTTTTGTTACTTTTTGAGCTTTAGTAGTGTTAGTGGGAAAAGCCTCTGGCCATCTTGGAAAGGTATTTGTTAGCACCAACAAATATCAATACCCCTCTTTTTTTGGAAGTTTTGGAAAATTAATTTGCCATTGTTGGCCAGGCCGTGTTTTTAATTTTGCTAAGTTTTGATTTGGGGATGTTTTTGGGTTTAGTTTCAAGGTAAAGATCACACTGTTGAATTACTTGAGTGACAGTGGCATATAAATTTTAGTAACAATTTTTTAATTTAAGTAGTTATACAAGGTCTCTACTTTTTAGTGTGTTTTTTGGTATTTTTTTTTACTAGTGACCACAATAAATTAGAGGGTATGATTAGCTTGATTAGCTTTTTTTTTTTTTTTTTTTTTTTTTTTTTTTTTTTTTAGTAACAGCTCATTTTTTTTTCCTCTTTGACTTTTTATTAGTTGCCTATTCTTTTTATGATATACTGGTTTATCTTTAAGGGAGATTTGTCTATTTGGAATTAAGGCTCTGTCCTGGTTTGAAGGACAGATATCTGCCACTAAAGGCAGAAGCTTCTTTTTGAAATGGGGAATGTAAACTCCCTCCCTCCAAATTATTAAAACTTTTGAATCAGGGGACTCTCAAGCAGAGATATGCGGGTAGGATTAACAGCTCTTTTCTAATATATCTAACCGGACAAACGGAAACAACAGCAGCTATGAAAATTAACAACAAAACAGAACCAATAACTCAGTTCCAGTCCCTTTTCAGCTTAGTTGCCACCTCACCTTTTGCTACTACCCGGCTAGTTGGGGTTTTTTTTCCAATTTTGAGCTCACCTTCTGGTAAGCTTTAATATGCATGATTGCTACCTTCTTAGGTACCTGAATTGCTTCTAGTAGTTGTATTATGTCTTGTTCATGTTTAAGGGGTTTTTTTTGTGAATTTAATAGTCCTATTTTTTAAAAAAATGGCTCTATGAGGGTGTACATCTCCAAATGCATATCTTGAGTTTGTATAAATGTTTATTTTCTTTCTTTTTGCCATTTCCAAGGAACGGGTTAGAGCAATTATCTCTGCCTTTAGTGCAGAGGTGCCTACTGGTAAAGGTCTTGATTTTATTACTTCTTTGCAGATGGTAATTGTTATAAAAGAGCGCAATGGGCCATAAAAGATCAAATAACAATTTAAAAGATTTATTGGTTACAGAAAGCAAAAGCAAATTCAGCGCGCTGGACAGCAGGGGAGTCTCCACTCCACCACCTGCTGCACCCACCCCCCCTTAGTCTGTTCCTTTTAAGCTGTTAGGTTTTTGGGTGACGTGCTCCTCCTTTAGTAATTCTGCGCATGCTCCTCCAGTTGCTAGGGGGTCTTTTTCTGCCTTCTGGTGGTCGGGGGATGAGGGCGAGTAGTCTTCCTCAGCCACTGACTCCTTTCTTGGCACTTAAAACAATATGTAATTATGCAAGCAAAGCAAAACACATTCTGGCTTTTTACTGTAAGGCCTATCAAGCAGAGCAAAGCAATTAACAAGTTCTAGCGATATCTTTTTCAAGGTCTGTCTGTCAGAGGATCAAAGCAGAACAACCCCTATTCTGACCTCACAAATCTTGGTGATATTCCTCCAAGGTCTAAAGTCTGTCAGGCGAACAAAAGGCCTCTTATTTATTACAAGTCCCCCCTTTTTCTATATTATTACTTTTGTTCGCTAAATCTTTGTAATTCCCTCTTACTTAACTCCAGGTAATCTTTTTCCTCTCCCCCATTTAAGGCTTCATATTTTGCTCGTATTAACATGAGGTGAGCGGCTTCTAACCTGTTTTTCACAATGCTAATTATTTTGTTGAAAATACAGGGGCCGAAAGCAAGCCCTAAAATTATTAAAATCACTGGTCCAGCTATGCTTGACAAGAGGGTCGTTAGCCAGGGTGAATATTTAAACTAAGACCCATACTAATTTTGCTGGGCCTCCCTTTCTCTCTTGCGCTGCTTCAGTTGTTTTCGGAGCTCAGCCATGGTGTCAGTTACTATCCCACTGTGGTCTGCATAGGTGCAACACTCCTCTCGCAAAGCCACACACAGTCCCCCTTGCTGTAAAAACAACAGGTCTAATCCCCGTCTGTTCTGCAATACAACTTCTGAAAGAGATCTTACTGATTTTACGAGACCGTCTATTGCCTTTTCTATTTTACTTAAATCTTCATCTACTGAAATTCTGAGATCCTTAAATCCTTGCTGTTGGTTCACTAAGGAAGCTACTCCTGTCCTCACCCCAGCACTTCCTATACTTAGTAATATAGCAACTGTGAGGGCTGTAAACGGTTCTCGTTTTTCTAAGTGGTGTTTTGGAGTGAATTGATGAGCATACACATAGTCTTTTGGGTGGTACACAATCCGGGGGACTACCATGACCTGAATGCAGTATTCGGATGTTTCATTGAAATTAGATATTGATATACACGGGGTTACCCCTAATGTGTTACAAACCCACTTGGTGTTTGCAGCAGGGATCAACCATTGGGCCGGTTTGCAGGAGTCGGTTACAGTCATTTTTACCCTGCAAAGGTGGTCTTTATTCCGAGGTATGTTGCCTATACACCTCCCCTTCCCAGTTACCTGAGCCACCGATACCCCTGGGGTGCTTTCTTTTCCCCTTTTCTAAAGGCACAAGGAAGGACTGGTCTCGTTTATTCTTTTAGACTTTGCTACAGAACCTAAGGCTTCATAAAAGGGTGGATTAATACTGTAGCACAACCAGCACTCTTTAGTTAAATTGGGGTATGTGCCATTTAACACCCTAAAGGTGGCTTGTAGGATTTTCCATAGGGTCCCTCTACTTGGTTGTGTCACGGCCGTGGTCTCCATTAACTGTGATTTATTATTAGCCTCCGTGAAATTTTCTGGGGTCATGCTGTCTAAATCACCTTGATTTATTATTGTGGCTTTTGAGTCTGTTATTGCAGGATTCGGTCCAACAGGTTGAGGATCGTGGGGTACAATTTCCTTCTTTATAACAATATGCCCCCCCCCCCAGTCTTTCCCGGGTTCCCATATTCTAACTCCCCAGAATTTTCCTACTACCCATCCTGGGTCTTGGGGTTGCGTGACGTTAAGATAGACCCATTTGCAAGTACCGATATAAGTCACCACCCCTGACAGATCTGTCCAGGGCTTTTTACATCCATGTGGACCTCTTTCAACCCTTAAGTATTTATCTTGGATTTGAACCGACCATCCCAGGGAAATTGTTTCACAGCTCCAATATCTACAGTAAAATTCTCTGGGGTAGTTACACCATGACCTCCCTGGGTTAGATGCTGGGCACATGTAGAATACACTATAGGGGCTAGAACCCGTCTTATCAAGTAGGTCATCCAGGGTTATGTTAAAGCTAGAACCTTTCGAAGTAATTTGTGTTTGAATTTCCTTCTGACCTTCCCATTGTATTAGTGACCATTTAAAGGGTTCATGGCTTGCAAGCACAGATCTCAAAAGCATTATATATAAGATTCCTAATTGGAGGTGGTAGCTTCCCCATTTTCTACAACTGCTTTTTTTTTTTATTTTCCTTCTAATTTACCTCAGACTTTTCTTTTCCCTTGGACTTTTGACGGCTCTGGGTACCTGTTCCTCGTTTTCCCCTTTTTCTCGGGCTCCCCCTTCCACTGCTCTCATCTCCTCTGCCTTGCCCATCAACTCGGTTGCTACGAGCTATGGGGAGTTCTATCTTCTCGGCAGCAGGAGTATTCTTCAGGAGGGGTGTTTGACCCATGCTTTTTGATACGTTTTATGTATTTATACCACTTGTGGTTCTTAATTTGAGGGGTATAGCAACTGAGTTCAGGTACCCACCGTCTGCACAGGGCAGCTACTATCCTAGCCACAAATGGGGCAGGTTCGTTAGAGTGATAACAATAGAACTGGGGGTTTATCCCCTTTGTAAAAATTTTCCACCACTCTTCAGACCCTCTTAAAAGTTTTCTGGCAGCCACTTTGGTAGCCAGGACCTGAGAGGTGAGTAGCCTTTGGTCCAAATAACAATTTTTACACACTCCCCTTGGGGGGTAACTGTTGCTGCAATGGGTCCACCACTCCTCCTTACAGACTAAACAAATAAAGCATACAAAAGGGTTACAATTTTCCCAGCAATTTTCAGCATTACATCTTATTTTCACTGCTGCATTCAGCAGATCTTCCCCCCCCACTGGTGCTCCTGTTGCTCGGAGCTCTGCCAGGAAGGAATAGTATGTTGGATCCCACAGTCTGTCTCTCATGTGGAAAAAGTCTTATACCTGTGGTGGGGTGGGAATAATGTAGCCTGTCTTTTTAATTAGAGCTTACTCGCTTCTTAAGTGTCAGTTTCAGGCTCCCAGGTGTGCCCTTCACTTCCCACCCGGGGTCGTTGGTGAATTTAGACGGATTTACTGGTCCCTTGATTTGGCTTGCGTGAGTCCACCCTTTTTCCACAGTGCGTACTGCTGTGTCTGTTGTAAGCAACACCTGGTAAGGTCCTTCCCACTTGGGTGTTATCGGATTTTTCTTCCAACTTCGGACCAGTACCCAGTTCCCGGGCTGAACTTGATGTAATACAAGATCTAATGGTGGTCTCTGAACCAACATTCCTTTTTCCCATAATTGTTTTTTTTTAAATTTCATTAAAGCTATTAAATACTCGTTAATGTATTGTTTACTAACATTTGGGTTTGTCTGTGCCTTTTTTAAACTATAGGGCATGCCATATAACATCTTGAATGGGGAAATTCCCAAATCCGCCCGGGGTTGAGTCCGAATATTTAGCAAGGCTAGGGGAATGCATTTAACCCATGATAATTTTGTTTCTAGTACCAATTTAGTAAGTTGGTTTTTTTTATTTCTCCATTCATTTTTTCTACCCGGCCTGAACTTTGAGGGGGCCAAGGAGTATGTTGTTTCCATTTTATTCCTAATGCTGCTGCCAGGTCCTGAGTTACCTTTGATGTAAAGTGCGGCCCCTTATCAGAGTCAATTGTTTCTGGTACACCATACCTGGGGACTATCTCCTCCAGCAGGGTTTCTACTACTGTTTGTGCGGTTTCCCTTGATGTTGGGAAGGCTTCCACATAATGAGTAAGATGATCTACTACCACTAAAAGATATTTAATCCTCCCCACCTTTGGCAATTCGGTAAAATCCACTTGAATATTTGCAAAGGGTTGTTTTGCTAGAGGCCTTCCCCCATAGGGTAATTTTCTGAGGTTACTTCGATTTACCCGCAAACAGGTAGGACATCCCTTTGTGATATGTTTAGCTATATCGTGGAGCCCGATGCTCATGTACCTAGTGGCAAAGTGATCCACCAGCCCCTGGGCTCCCCAGTGAGTTTTCTGATGTAACTTATACAATACCCTCTGAGCTATTGCCTTTGGTACCACTTCCCAGCCGTCTGCTAATATCCACTTTCCTGCTTCCTCTGTAACCCCCATTCTTCTAAGTCTTTCTTTCTCCTCATTCGTAAAAATTGTATCAGTGTTTTCACCGTCCTTGACTCCATCTTTTCCCCTTTGCCCCCCTTTTTCTTTTAGGACCATTTCCTTTAGGGCTGCCCGTTTTGCCTCCTGATCTGCAGCGTTATTCCCCCTGCTTTTTAAATCTATTCCTTGTTGGTGTCCCTTTAAATGAACCACTGCTAACCTTGTCGGCCCTCTCAGAGCTTTTAGTATCTCAACTATAAGTTTCTGGTGTATCAAATCCTTCCCCTGTGAGTTAATAAGGCCCCTTTCTTCCCATAGCTTTCCAAATGTATGGACTACTCCAAATCCATATCTAAAATCAGTATATATTGTCCCCTCCTTCCCCTCAAGAAGTTTCAAGGCCCTTAATATTGCATATAATTCACATGCCTGGGCAGACCATGATCTATCTAATGCACCCGACTCTACCACCTGTAAGTTCAGACCCTGCACTATTGCATACCCTGATTTTCTCTTCCCTTCTATTACCCTGGAGGATCCATCCACGAAAAGTCTTTCACTACTTTCTAATTCCTCTTCTTCTAAATCTGGTCTAATCTTCGTCTGCTCCTCTATTATAGCTATACAGTCATGGGTCAAAAACTCATGCTCCGGTCCCCCATATAAAAATGCGGGCGGGTTCTGTAGTGCAGTGGTTTCTAACGTCAAATTGGGTGCCTCTACCAGAATTTCTTCATACTTTAAAAGCCTAGCATCTGAAATCCATTTTTCTGCTTTTTGCTGAAATACGCTCTGGATGTTGTGAGGGGACATTACTTTGAAATTACCATTAAAATAATTTTTCTAGCTTCTTCCACCAATAGGGCACATCCGGCCACTATTTGTAAACAGGCTGGCCAGCCCCTACTCACAGAATTTAAAATTTTTGATAAATATGCAACAGGCTTTTTTTTTTTTTTTTTTTTTTTTTTTCCTGCCCAATCCTGGGTAAGTACCCCAAATGCAATACCCTCTTCTATGTTTACAAATAAAAAAAAAATGGTCTCCTCACATCCGGGAGGCTTAAGACCGGGACATAGACCAAATTTTCCTTTAATTCCTGAAGTTTCTCTGTGTCTTCTTGACTCCATTTTATTAACCCTTCCTGTGTTAATTTATGGTAAAAAAATCTAGCTTTACTGCTATAATTTTCAATCCACTGCCTGCAGTACCCAGTAAGTCCTAAAATTTGACGAATTTGTCTCTTGTTTTTTTTTTTTTTTTTTTTTTTTTTTTTTTTTTTTTTTTTTTTTTTTTTTGAATAGGTAGTGACATAATTGCTTGGATCTTTTCAGGGTCTATTCTTTTCTTTCCCTTCTTTAAATAGTGCCCCAAATATTTTACCTCCTCCTCTACAAACTGAAGTTTAGTCTTAGAAACTTTTAACCCCTTAAGTCCCAGAAAATTCAACAGCCTTATACTTTCTTTCCTTACATCTTCCTCATGTTCCCCTGCCAGAAGCAGATCATCTACATATTGTATCAGGGTTACTCCCGGTCCTGTTTGGTAATCTTGCAAAATTTGTTCCAATGCCTGTCTAAACAAATTTGGAGATTCTGTGAACCCCTGGGGTAACACTGTCCACCTCAGCTGTTGCCTCCTCCCTGTATCGGGGTCCTCCCATTCAAATGCAAAGTACTCCCGGCTTGCCTCATTGAGAGGGCAAGCCCAAAAGGCATCCTTTAAATCTATGACACTATACCATAATTTATTAGGCCCCAATTTACTTAAGAGTGTATATGGATTTGCCACCACGGGAAACTGAGCCACTGTGAGTTTATTAATTTCCCTTAAGTCGTGCACTAACCGATAAGTGCCATCTGATTTGCGCACAGGGAGTATCGGTGTGTTGAAGGGTGACATGCATGGTTCTAGCAACCCCTTGCTCAACAATCTATCTACCTCAGGTTTCAATCCCCATCGACCCTCAGGGGATATGGGATATTGCTTTATTTTTACCGGGACTTCGGGATTTCTAATAATCACCGAAAATGGGGCTATTTTTAGCTGCCCCACGTTTCCTGGATTATACCATACTTCAGGGTTTATCTTTTTTCCGTCCTCCACTCTGAGAGGACAGAGTTCAATTTGCAGTTTCTTTTCTACTACTTCTATCTTAATTCCTAGTTTTATAATCATGTCTCTCCTCAATAAATTATATTCAGATTCTGATACTAACAAAAAGTCTCCCAACCCGATTCTTGATTCTGATTCAACTGTCACCCTTTTAATAACCCCCACCTCAAAGGGTTCTCCCTTTGCTTCTACTACCGTGGCAGTCTCTTTAGATAGATTACATTCTTTTGGCAAGAACTGAATAGTTGATATTTCAGCTCCTGTGTCAACCAGAAAAACTATTTCCTGGCCATGGGGACCCACCTTCAGTTTTATCAAGGGCTCCTTATGATGTTTCCGTGTCCCCAAGAGATAGAGCCCCTGACCCCTCTAATCTGTCTTGAACTCCTTTTCATCCCGAATCCCGACCCTACACTCT
>NW_026612650.1:9621336-9725918 GCF_029582105.1 Oenanthe melanoleuca
AAATGGATTTATTGTGTTACAAACAGGAACTCACTGTCTTCTTCTTCCTCTCTTTACCTTCTTTACTCTCTCTCTCTACCCTCCCCCTTCTCTCTTTCTCTCCCGCCTTTATCTCTTTAATCTGCATGTGGCTGTGCCGGGCAGCTCCTAGCAGACTCTCTTATAATAAACTGCAACTGTAGCTTTTAGAATTTACAGAGCGTCTGAGTCTTGTTCCAGGCCGTTCACCCTGACACAAAGAATCCAGGAGTCTTCCGCATGGGATTAGTCCATTTTGAAGTTGAGAGATGAAATTTTGAGTGTATATGCTCACTGATACTCCATACTCCCCTGCAGAAGAGATCTCTGGGCTGTGGCCCCTGAGTGACTGATTTCTGTTCATGGCTGTTTTGGACAATGGCTCTGTATGTGAAAAAAATTCCTTCTTTCATTTTCTGCTTCTTTCAGTCCTGTCAATGTCATATTTTTTATTTCTGCTTGGTCTCAAAGATGAGCCTGTCTTTGATAATACAATCCTGCAGTGCTGAAGGCTGGAGCCCAGCCTGAGTTACCTGAGCAGGAGCAGAGCTCTGAACTGGAATCCAACCATCAACTGCACCTTGCAAGGGTTGCATTTTAACCAGGTTTTTTTTTGTTCGTTTGTTTTTTTTTGTTTTGTTTTGGTTTTTTTTTTGTTTTTTTTTTTTTTTTTTTTGTTTGGTTTTTTGGGGAGTTTGTTGGGTTTTTTGTTGGGTGGTTTTGTTTTTTTTGTTTTAGGGTTTTGGTTTGTGGGGTTTTTTTTAGTTCAGAAAGATGAGTCTGATTTTATTTGAGTGAATGACAAATGTTCCTCCTCTAGAACTGAATTTCTCTAGAATTGGGAATTATTATTTCTAAACTGTTTTTTCTTAACTAATGAAATTTTTTGCTCAACTCTTTCACGTGCAGAGGCAGCTTGTGCCTTTGCAGGCAAAGCTTAGCTGCTTCAATAGCAACTAAAGGAAAGTGATATTCAGTAAAGGGAGCAGACTGCAAGAACAAATTTTATTAAGAGTATTAATAAAAAGTCAGCAATGGAGGCAGTGTTTCCTGTCAGGGAATCCAGACATTGATCTCACAGGAGGTGCCTGTGGTGGCTTCAGCTCTTGCTCTGCTAGGTCTCTGTTCCCTTCAGATAGACCTGTCAATCCTTAATAGCATTTCTTTAGGAATGGACTTGCATGACATTTCCAGAGCTGCTGGTCAGCAAATGTTTGCTGAGTGCATGCTGGTTTGCTGTCAGTGAGTAAAATACCCAGAGAAGCTCACACTGCTCCCTCTTTCTTGTTTCAGCCCATTGTGCACGTTTCTGTGCAGTCCATTGAAGGAATATTGAAGGTGGGTGCTCTTCAACTCCAGATCTCCAAGGGGAAGCCTGAACAAATCCATGGGGAGGTGGATCCCTCTGGCTCTGCAAGGCTGAAACTCCCTGTGCCCATCAGCAAAACTCCTGAGAGCTGCTCCTCTCCCTCTCTTCCCAGGAAATGAGCAGCCCCCTGTCACCTCTCCTGCCACCTCTTCAGTCACCTGCTAGAACAGAGACTTCCACACTTCCACTGCAGGCAAAGGTAACTCAGCCCATCTCTGCCAGGGCTTCTGATAAATTACAGGAGATCTTTCTGCTGAGCACAAGTTCAGTCTTGGCAGGAGAAGCCTGCCTAGAGGCCAGCCTGAGCTCCCTGGCCATAAACAGTGCTGGGAGCTGGAAACCAAACTCCAAACTGCACCTTGTCTGGGGTTCCTTATAGCCAGGTGGTTTGATTTTTTCTTTTTTACCTTCAATACAAGGAGTCTATTTTATTTGTGTGAATGACAGATATTCCTGTCTCTTGAGAACTGGCTTAGAAGAATTGGGAACAATTATGTCTAACAAAAAACTGGGTTTTTTTTGTTGTTTTTTTTGTTTGTTTGTTTGTTTGGTTGGTTGGTTGGTTGGTTGGTTGGTTGGTTTTTTTGTTTGTTTTGGTTTTGTATTTTTTTTGTTTTGCTTTTTTTTGTTTTGTTTTAACTAATGAGGCTTTAGGCACAACTCTTATATGCAGAGGCAGCAGCCTGTGCCTTTGCAGGCAAGGCTCAGCTGCTTCAACAACAACTTAAGGAAAGTGCAGTTCCATAAAGGGAGCAGACTGCAGTAACATACCTATTGAAAAATAGTGATAATAATGATAATGATAATGATAATGATAATGATAATGATAATGATAATAATAATAATAATAATAATAATAGTAATAATAATTAGGAGGAGTAGTGCCAGTAGTTTGGAAATGGAAACAGTTTTCCCTGACTACCAGTTTCCAAAGTGAAGACAGACATCTCAGGGGAAGAGGAGTTGACGGTGGTGGTTTCTGCTCTCTCCACTCCTGGTCTCCATTATTAACTCCCCTTCAGACAGGCCTTTTTTATCCTTATTTTATTGTTAATACACTTGCAAGACATTTCTAGAGCTGTTGGTAAGCAAACCTGACAATTACTAAATAACCCCAAACAAACTCCTTCTGTTTCCCTCCTTCCTTTTTCAGGAAATAAATACTGAAATTGAGCCATCCACTGAGGAAATTTTGAGGGTAAGTGCTCTTAAACAGAAGATCTCTGTGTTTGCTTATGTTTTGCATATATTAAGGAAATAGGTGGGGACACAATACATTTTGAGAGCTGTTTCTCTCCCTCTCTTCCCAGGAAATGAGCAGCTCACTGCCACCTCTCCTGTCACCTCTTCAGTCACCTGCTAGAACAGAGACTTCCAAACTTCCATTGGAGGCAAAGGTAAACCAGCCCAGTTTTGCCAGGGCTTCTGACAAATTACAGGAGATCTTTCTGCTGAGCAGAAATCCAGCTCAGCTGCTTGGCAGCACTTAGAATGTTTGAAAAATATTTATTCAAAAGTGCCACATGTCCCTAATATGCCATTAACACAGTTTTGAGGTCAGTAGATGTAGTGTTAAGCAACAGGCTAAGCTACTTTGTCTTTTAATTCTAGGAATCCCAACCTGATGGATCTGCAGCACAGAAGCAGGGTAAGAAGAAATGCAAAGAAAACTCAGTTCTTTGTGTGCTGACAGATAATTTTGTGTGTCATATGTGGCAGAGGTTCACAAGTGTTCACACTTTCCTCTGCTTTGCTGAGCAGGAGTGAATTTAGGAATGGCTTAAGGAACTGTAAACAATCATTACCTAGAACTCAAGATAGCAGTTCAGCAGAGGACAAGCAGTATTTTATTAGGAAACTCCCATCTGGAGCGATGAATGGAATGGTGATCTTTGAGGGGCAAACCCCTCCTGGAAGAAAGAAATCTGGTGCTCAGAGACCACAGGGTAAAATATGCTACAGGTCAGGAAAATAAAGACAGCCTTTTAATTTTTGCTTTCTAGAGCAGGCTGGTGCAGCTTCAGAAACATTGCAGAGTTCTCAGCCAAGAACATTGTAAGTAACCAGACCCTGCTCCCATCTCTGCTGGGCAGTTACTTATAAAAACCTGGAATGCACAAAAATTTGGGTTATCAGTCAGATTTTTCTCAGAAAACCTCAATGCAGGGAATTTTCACCTACAGAAAAATTATTATTTCTTGATGGACTCATGAAATGATTTAGGTTGGAAAATATCTTGAAGATCAAGTCCTATAGTTAATCCAACAACACCAGTGCACTAAACCATGTCTGATTACAATGACTGTGTTTAAAACCAGAACAAAAGTGAAGAAAAAGCCCCCAAGTCTTCATGTACCAGATGGAAAAAGTCTTTTAATCTGTGGTGCTTAACATCTTATCACACTTTGTGCTTATCAACCTACTAATAATGCCTTTGACTGAAATAAGGGATACCAGCTGAATCTGATTCCTAGATATGGTTTTGAAGACTGGCAAGACTAGCAAAGCTACAGCTACAAAACCTGTGTAAATCTAGCAGTGAAATTTGAAAGTAATCTCCTGTGCCCAAGGAAAATACTTCTAAGAAGTTTTGCAATGATTATATTTTTATTTAAGAATAAAGAAATATGGTATTTCACGTGGACTTTCTAAAAACCTCACTTGATATGCTAATAGTGTAGCTCTGCTAATAGTTGCAGAGTGGGATGAAGATGAAATTTCTGTAGCCTGCTGGAATTGTGTCTGTCTGGCTGTCAGTTGGAGGTTTGAATATTTCTGGAGGGTTTTTTATGCTGGTGCTTTATTTTTGGAGCATGGCAATGTGTTCCTCTGGCCTTCTCCCCTCTGCTCTCAGTGCCCAAACACAGGGTTTGGGTTTAGTTTTGGATGCTGCCATGCCAGTGGGATAAGTAAATGGGATAAGTGAGGGATTCCCCCTGCTGCAGTCTGATTGTGTCTCCTGTGGGCTTGCAGAGCTCTCCAGCCCCAGCAGAAGAGGACGGCAGCAGCACAGCCCAGCAGCTGGGGCTCAGGGAGCCCCAGGGACAGCCCCAGCTCCCCAGCCTGTGGCACAGAGGGCAGCTCCAGTGACAGTGAGGAGGAACTTCCCAGGGTGCTGGACCTGCCAGCACAAAAGGTGAGTGCAGGGACCATGGAGAGGCTCCCCCAGCCCCTGCCCTGCAGGGGTGGTGCCTCTGGAGGGAAGCAGACGTTACCAAATTCTGCCTGCTGTGTCCTGCAAACACTGATCTGTGAGACCCTCTCACTCTGAGCTATTTGCCACAGGCTGGTTTATGGCTTTTTATTCTGCAAATATCTATCCATAATGCTCAAGGAGCAAGTTAGTACAAGTGGCCTGATAGTTTAGAGTCAGTTCTTCAGTGGTCTAAGCCCAGACTTCGTGACCTCTGGGCAAGAGTCCCTGGGCTCTGCTGAGCTGTGCTAGGACAGAAACAGCCCATAAAGGCATCAATCTTGAACCCTTACCCTTCTTTTCTCTTTTTTTGGCAGCCTGAGCCACCAGTGGTGGCTGGGCAACCTGCTGAGCCAGGCAAAGCGAGGAGCAGGGCCAGGAGAGGCTCCCAGGGGAATTGCCTGTGGGAATGGATGTGAGCAGGGCATCAGCAGCAGCTCCTGCCAGCAGCTCTCCAAGGCAAGGGAGCCTCCTCACATGAGTTGGGGCCACGTGGCAAAGAAATCCCAAAAAACCTGTCACCAAGTGGCCAAGGGTTCTCAGAAGAGCACTGGCAAACCAGCCAAGATGTCTCAAAAAAGCTCTGGCCAAAGGCTCAAGGATTTGCACAAGAGCTCTGGCCAGGTAACAAAGGATTTCCACAAGAGCTCTGGCCAAGTAAAAAAGGATTTGCACAAAAGCTCTGGCCAGGTAAAAAAGGATTTGCACAAGAGCTCTGGACAGGTAACAAACGATTCCCACAAGAGCTCTGGCCAGGTAACAAAGGATTCCCACAGGAGCTCTGGCCAAACAGTGAAGGACTCTCAGAAGAGCTGGGGCCAAGTGGCCGAGCGTTTTCCCAAGAGCTCTGGCAATGTGACCAAGGAATTTCACACCAGCTCTGTCCAAGGTGCCAAGGTTTCAGAGAAGAGCTTTGGCCAAGAGCAAAAGACTTCTCACAAAAGCTGTGGCCAAGTGGCCAAGGACTGTCACAAGAGCTCTGCCGCCCTGGCAAAGCGTTCCCAGAAGAGCAGTGGCCAGGTGGACCAGGCCCCTCAGCAAACTCCTCAGACCAAGCAGAGCTGCCAGGAGCCCCCTGGGCTCACCAAGGGGACCATGCCCAAGGAATCTGTGGCTACCAAAAGGCCTGAAGAGCCCCTGGAGCACGACAAATCCAAACGAGTACGGAAGGGCGAGAGCGAGCCTGGTCCTGTGGGGGTCACAGAGCAGTCCTGCAAGGATCAGCTGGAAGCCAAAGAGGTGGGGAAGCCAAAAACCACTGAGAGTGAAGACCCAAAGCTGGCACTTCAGGAGCCCTCTGAGGAGAGAAAGGACAAGGGCTCCCCCCAGGCCAGCACCAAAGGCTTTCTGGACCCTGAGCTCCCAGGAGATGCTCAGGAACGTGATGCTCTCACCCCCAATGGCCACAGGTCTGGGGATTTGCACAAAGAGAAAGTGCCCTCACCTCCAGACTTGAAGAGAAAAGAAATGAAGAGTCCTGAGGAGTCCCCTAGAAAGAAGAAGGTGAGAGGGGCAGGGGGAGGTGGGTTTGTGCAATGACCAAGGTGGTGTTTGAAAAAGCCATGTGGAGATTCCCTTCACAGGTTGGCACTAGAGCCATGATCCTTCTCCTCTAAAGGTAGCTCCAGTGTGTTATTTTTCCTGTTTTCAACCAGAATCTGTCAAACTGAGCTCTACTGGTCTGATGCTTTTTCCTCTTTTTTTCTTTCTTCCTGTTAGAGAGAAGACAAGAGGGATACTCCCAGGAAGAAAAAGGAGTGAGGAAAAAAATCCCCAAAAAATTTCACCTTCAGCAAACAAAGACTCCAGTAAACTGAAGTGAGTATGCAGTGATAGGATGTGTAAATCTAAGTCTCTCTTCAGAAGGGTAAGATGAAGAACTGTGTCTTCTGTCCAGACAATTGTTTGCTCCTAATTTTGTGTGCCTTCTGCAACTTCAACTGCTGCAGATTGGCCTTTCCAGTGCAGAAAGCAGCTCTGCAGGTGTAGGTGGGTGAGGGTAGGGAGCCTTTCCCTTCTGACATCCTCTGGAAGCTCAGAGGTGATGGGGCTGGTGTTTGGCTGGGGGAAGGGATGTTCCAATTGCAGCACAGTAGGAATGGAAAAGCTTTAATTCTGGAGTTCTTTCCTCCCTTTTACTCAGGGAAATTGAGCAGCTGCCTTAGTCATGTGCTGGCTTTTGGAGTGGGAGGGGTAGGAGGTGTTTTTGGGCTGAGAGGGCTCTGGATCAGGTGCTGTGCTCTGTGTCAAATCATCCCCTGTGCAGCATTAGCTATGCCAAGGCAGAGCAACTGGAGTAGGGACCAAAACATGGGAGAGGTGCTGAAAGAGAGGAGAGGACTGTCCCATGGACAGCAGAGTCAGGCAAGAGGTGCAGCCCCACATCTGAGCCTTCTCACTGTATTTAACTTCATTTCCTCCTCTCCAGTCCTTCAGCTGGGATTCGCTGTTTGGTGTGTTATTGGAAACTTTGAGAAGCTGACTAAAAATGGTGGAAATGAGCAGTGGGGAATCAAGGCTGAGAGCTATTTGGGGCTCCTGTTGCTGCCACAGTTCCCTGGTCATCCTGATTTCAGATGATCAGAAATCTGCTAGGCTGCTGTGTTATTGAATATTAAAATCTCTGCCAACTAAAAGTCTCTCTCACTTGAAGCCTCTCAGCTTTGGAAGTATTGTCTAGTTGAGACACTGGCAACAATTGGTACAGGATATAGCCAAGTTTTTAAGAACATTATATGTGCGTCATATTCATGAATTTCCTTCTCTTGTCCAGATCATCAGAAGCTTCATTCCAAACTGAGAGGAAAAATGTGGTGCTGCCACCACTGCTGGCCATGACTGCTGCACAATGTGCACCAAACTCGACCATGACTACCCAAAACAGACTCACAACTGAGACTGACAACCTGGACCTGCCTGCCATGGATAACCCTGCAGGAACCAGGGTATGCCTGCCATGGATAACCCTGCAGGAACCAGGGTCTGCCTGCCATGGATAACCCTGCCTGCCGTGGATAACCCTGCAGGAACCAGGGTCTGCCTGCCATGGATAACCCTGCAGGAACCAGGGTCTGCCTGCCATGGATTACCCTGCCTGCCATGGATAACCCTGCCTGCCATGGATAACCCTGCCTGCCATGGATAACCCTGCCAGGAGCCAGGATCCTTTGTTTGCCAAGCACAGGAAAGTGGAGGAAGATGACAAGAACAATCCCAGAACATCAACGTGGGTATCCAGGAGAGTTGGCTGGAGGATTCCTGCAACCCACACCTGCTGTGAGATTCTCTCACAAACATCCTCTCAGATAAGTAACTGTTTCTGATTGTAGGCAACTTGCAAATACAAGACTGGTGTGAAAAGGAGTGTGTTCATAAATAGAAAGGGTGGTTTGGTTAAAAATAAGAAACAGCAAACCTCTGGGTGTGGCTGCAATCTAAGCCTCAAGTTTTACAGCTCGCTTACAAAATTGTTGATAACGGTTGCAGCTTTGCATTTCTGGGTTATAAGATTGGGTTTTACTGGCTGTTTGTTAAAACTTGGCTGTTTACTGTCGGCTTGGGGTGTGGGATTTGGGATGTTTGGGAAAGGGTGGGGCTGTGACTTAAGCCAGACTCTGCACACTGTTTTTGCTGCCTTCTAACAGCTCATTTTTCCCTGATAATTTTCCTCCATCCAGCCCTCACTGCTCTCTCAGCCACTGAGAAATGAACCTGCTGCTGAATTTCTCCATGCCTGGGAGAAGTTTAATGGTTCCAAAACACTGTGAGCTGCCAAGTGAGGAGCCAAGGTTCCATTGCCATTGTTGGAGGGATTGCTGGGGAGGAAGGTGAGAAGGGGAGAGTCTGGAGCAGAGACTATGCCTGGGACAAATGAACATTTTCTCTGGAAATTCAGGATATTGGAGTTGCCTTAGGCACCTCTCTCTGACCAGCTTTCTCACTTTCAGGGATCTGCAGGGGATGAGAAGAATCCTTTCCCAGCGACTTCCCTGCCAAATGAAGACAAGACAAGAAGACTGTGAAGTTTGAACAGTAAGTGTTTGTTTCACAGCTCTGCCTGGGGTTTCTGAAGACACCAAACAGGGCTGGCCCTGCAGCCACCCCAGTTTCTGCTTCCTCATTCCTCATTTTGGGAGCAAAGGGAGAGGGAGAGCTGCCCCATCAGGGCAGCACCTGCAGCTTGGCTACAGCTGGGCTGCACTTGAATTTTTGACTCCTTGCTGGGCTTGTGACCAGTATTTGCCAAAAGGAATTCCTGTAGTTGCTGGTATGTTTTTGGTTGTACAGTTTAGTCATTGCAAATGTTGTGTTGTCCTGTGGTGCAAGCAGTGGGGAATGCTCTGAAGCTGTAACCTGCCACCCCATGGGGCCTTTGTAGTGTCATTTTCCATAAAACATCAAGTTTTGTGGGCCTCTTTGGGCAAAGGAATGCATTGCCATGATCTGCTGGCAAACTTGCAAAAGAAAATAATCAGGATGGGCCTGGCAGAAGGGCTGGGAGGCTGTAAAAATCCTCTCCATAAAGAGGCAGCTGCTGAAAGTCAAAAAGCTTTGCAGGTCCTCTTTGAGTAAAGTGAGTCCAGTCACTGACTGTCTTCTGCCAGATGTGCCTGTTGGATGGATCCAACCAAATGTTTTCTCTATCCCTCCTTTTTTTTCCAGAGATTTCTGCTGCACTGTGGAGAGTTAGGGAAAAGCGTGCGGAAGATATCGGGATGTACGGTTAAGATAGGGACCCCTCTCCCCTCAGAGATCTGCTCCGGATCTGAGCTCACAGCCAGACGTGAGCTAGGGGAAATGACCACCACTATCTAGGCTATAAAGACCCTTGTAACCCCTCAATAAACGCCATTTGCTGTCCACCACATTGGTGTCCTGGAGCTGATGGACCGAGTGACCCTGGGATAGGGCCACCGTGCTGGACCTGGATCAGGCCACCAGGCAACACTGCACAAACCAGGAGATGTGACCAGGAGCTGGATTGACCTCATGCACTGAATGAGACAGAATTTACAGTGACTGTGACTGGAACCCAAGTGCCTTAACTGGGTCTCCAGGATGTGAATAGTTCCATGTTCTCTGTTCTGTTGGAGCCTTAGAAACAGTTCTGTTTTGTTAAGTTTCTTTCTGTTCAATGCAAAGCACCTGCATATTTTTGTTTGTTTATTTTAAATACAGTTTTAAGTTCTTTTAGTTAACCTTGGGAAAACTGTGGTTTTTGAGGGCAATGCTTTTCTGCCTTGCAAAAGAAGAGATGGGGGGTGGTACCTGCCTTTAAAATGATCAAGCACAATGAATTTTCTGAATGACCCCATCTGCTGATGGTCTAAAGTGTTGAATATTATCAATAACTATTATGAATAACTAACAGGACAATATTCACACCTATTGCTGACAGGAAATCTGCACTCAGATTGTTACTGAGGGTCTTGCTCAGTTTCAGCCTTGTCAGATCTAAATTTGGGTGGCAAAATGACACCCAAGGGGTGGCTGGAAACAGCTCAGCCTGTCTCCTGTGCTGGAGGGATGGGGCTCACAGGGAGGATTCCTACTTGGGCTGCTTTTTGGGATTTGGATTGGTGAGGGTGGGAAACTGCAGTGGATCTGGGATTGTTTGGGCATTGTTGTGAGTCTGAGAGCTTCCAGGGAGAGGAATCCCTTCTGATAAAGGAGAGATTAAGGGGCTGAATGTAGAACATGAGGCACATTTTGCAAGTGGGTATTTGCCTGAAAGCACTGGTGGTCTCAGTGAGTGTCCAGGAGCAGAACTTGGTACCAAAGTAGGGTGTCCTTCCAGTAGGAGAGGACTTGGGCTCCCTCTCCCGCAGGAAGCCACACTCTAGGATGGGCCCAAAGACTTAGAAACCTGTCAAGGGGACCCAAAAGGCAATAATGAGCTGTTTGCAAGCACTTTTCCCTTGCCACACTGACAGTGGAGGCAGCATCCACAGCATTGGTGTGTTCAGTTGACACCCTTCTCTTCCCAGAGATTTCCTGGAAATTAAGCTTGCAGTATGGCTCAAGGGGTTATTTTTTTCAGAGAAGTCATGCTTCTGTGAAAAAAACAACCCCAAATCCCTCCAAGTTCTGCAGTCACCTTTTAGTTGAATTTGATGGGCTTTGGATCAATGTTATTTACACAAGATGTTTAGATTCAAGTTCAAAAAACTGTTAAACAAAAAGTTTTATTTCTACAAGTAGTTTCTTTATGCCTCAAACACAGCTGAGCAGCTTCCTTTCTACAATTGTATTCCCCCCATTCCCCCACAATCAACTGTATTCCAATATGAAAGCAAGTATATTTGTAATGGTCATAAAATGGTCAATAAAACATGGATGTTTGATACCAGTGATTGATTCTGGAATCTTCATTTATCTCCATGCTAGTCCAGTGAGTTGACAGCCTTGCCTACCCAAAGATTTCCTGTGGTGTGCCAGCAGCCTCCTGCCATCCTCCCCCAGTGTGCGCCTGCTTAGCCCTCTGCTGCTGTCACATCCTTCCCTGTCTCTGACAGACCTGTGTGAGTGTGGAGAGAAGGATGGGATCCCAAAATAACTGGGCTTACAAGGAAGAATTATCTCCCTTTCCCACACCATTTCATGCTAAATAAACAGGTCTAACATTTAGCTGTTTGTAAAACACCTGTTTGTGGGTTTGAGGCTCAAGAAAATGAGCAGTAAATAAATACCAGCAACACTCGTGCATTTCCAAAAGGGTTTCTGTAGAAAGGGCTCCTGCCTGGAGTCATTCTGCCTTCTGGCCCTGCAGGACCACTGGGATCATGGCTGGGTCTTCCTGCATCTTCAAGGGCCTGGCCTTTTATGTTCACTTTATTAATGTTCACTTTATTATTTCAGGATAAGCTGCCCTAATGGATGGAAGGAAGGTCCATGTTCCCCCTCCCCATTTTACCTATCAAACCTTTTTTCACTCCTTGTCCCTGGAGTTATGCCTGCCCATAGCAGGAAGTTGGAACTAAACCATCTTTAATGTCTCTTTCAACCCAAGCCATTCTATGAAATAATAGAAAATTTTAAAAAATCCATTGTATTTCAACCTCAAGCCAGGTCAGGGGCCTGCAAAGGGTTAGGAAAGATGCTCATTGCTTTCACTTGGGCCTGTTTTAGGACATGAACGAGATGACTTTCTAACCTGTTCATTTTGTCTGCTGGCTTTGACCTTCTATGAGTGAGGAAAGCTTTAATTAAGGACAGTAATTGACCTTCTGCTCAAAACCAGTGACCAGTGGGTGTGAATCAGCACACAGACATGCAGTGACATTTCTGCCACTCCCAGAACAGCCAGAGCTGCACAGTTGCCTGCTTAGAGCACAGTGGCATTAAAATGCCACAAAGTGGCAGCAACACCAGCCCCACAGACTGAGCCAGGGAGGAATTACAAACACAAGTTTTCATCTCCTGGCTAGCTGTGCTTTATTTGCTACCAGTTCCAGTAGAGGAAACGTGCAAAGCTTTAGAAAACAAATACAGATGTGGCAAAAGCAGCCAGAAAAAAAAAAAAATTAAGTGGAATGTATGGAACAGAGTACTTGGATTTGCAAAACTCTGCACACTGCAGTGATAGCAAAAATAGTTCCAAGAACAGTTTCAATCTAAATAAGCACAGAAAGACTCATTTGACTGTGGGAACAATTTAGAGTTAAGAATTTCCCAGTAATTTGTTCGAATTAAGCTTGAATGGGCTAATTGGCTGAATTTCTATCACCTATTGACAACTTGTTTGTGAAACAAATTTCAGTGTCATTTGCTGTGGGAGCCACAGTCCCATCACAAGGGATCCTGCTGCAGACCCAGCAAACCAAGTGCTGCTTCTTGTTCCCATCCTGCTCTGGGGAATTAGGTTGGGGCTGGAAATTGGGGAATTTGGCTGGGAAACCCTGTACTCAGTGTTGCATCCTGAGCACCTTGATTTTATCTTCGGCAAACCTTTATTTACTCAGGAGTTTCCTTGGGTTGGAGGGACCTCAGCCCATTCCTCAGTGATTGCAGTTTGTTGATTTTTTTTTTGGTTGTGGTTGTTTTTTTTTTGTTGTGGTTTTTTTTTTTTTTTTTTTTTTTTTTTTTCTTCATAACGTGTGTTTCATGCAGCTTGTTTCCAACTCCAACATTTCCACAATGGAAATGTTGCTGCAAGTGGAGGTAAGGGAACAGAGCTTGCAGCCAGGACATAGGAAGGCACCCTGATTTTAAGTAACTGCACACAAAAAGCTCAGTTTTCTGCAGGGCTGCATCCCTCTGTGGCAGGGGTTTCTAGTTGAAGTCATTTTCCCAGCCAGTGTTCAAACAGAAAGGAAGTCTGCAGTCTTTCTGATAGGAGTGCATGCATGTATTTGGTTTATATTTTAAAATATGCAAGTATCATATGCTTTGCCTTCTAAAATTTTCTCTTCTTAGCTGAGTATTTTAGCAGGATGTCGAATCCAAAGAGTTTTGCTGCCAGCATGGCCCTATAAGGAACGAGATTCTGCTGGGAAAGAGGAGTATTAAATAGTATTTGAGGCTGGGAAAGTATCACCAAATGGATCCCAATCCCCTTTGAACATAAATAAACAAGGTGTGGGGGTAGGGCCTCCTGTCACTGTGCGGCTGCTCTGTTCTTCAGCATGGAGTGCGGGGGACATTCCTTTGTCATCACTGTCCCCTTGTTGGAAGTTTTGCACTTTTTGTGCTTTCTGACACTCTTTCTGACTCTTAGGGGAATACTATTTTTGACTTTTGAAAAGTCTTCCAAATTTGTGTAATAAAATTAAAGTCATGGGTGTGTAGTTAGAAGTCTGTGGTGACACATGGTGAAGGGTTTGGAATTTAGGGTTTTTAGAATATAGTAATAGGTATGGGACAAGATGGAAGTTCTTAGGTGTTATCTCTTTCCTCCTTTTTTCTTCTTTTACATGCTTTCAAATAGTAGTTTATAGTTAGATAGGAAATCCCTCAGTGCAGGTCACTGGTGTTTGGTTATTAGGTCAAAAATATAAACAATATAGGTGTTCTTAATTGGATAATTAGCTTTTAAAAGACTTTGTAACTAACTAGATTAATCTCCATTTTGCTTACTTTTAACTAGCAGCTGGAAGTGTTGCAGAACTCTCTATACTTTAGATAAGATTTAATAAACAACTAAGTCCAAACGAAAAATTAATCTCCTTCGTGTTTTCATCCTGACTCTAACTGAAGACAAAAAAACCAAGCCACTAATTAAGTAGTACAACTAACCCCTAACCCAAAAACACCCAAGTGGTGTTTTGTGAGGAGTTACATGAAGAGTTGTGAGGGGTTTTTAGTTTTGATTTGGAGTTTCTGGAAGTCTTTTGAATTGTTTTTTTAAGGTGTTTGTTTGGATTGTTGTGACATGTGATATGCTGTGACATGACTTATTCTGATGTATGTCTTTATTATTTGAGGCAGGGTTGGCTGTGGATCAGGCATGGTACTAATTATGTGTTTATATTTTTTTATTGGTATTTGCAAAAGCTAAGCTTTGAAGTAGATGGGGATGTGCTGTTTCATTGCTGCAGTGCTTTTTTATTGCTTGAGTTAGGTGATTTATGAAAGTGAATGACTTAGATACTTTTTGTTTTTGTATTACTTTTGTAGATATGCTTTTTGGAACTTTAGAAGGTTGGATTTGTATAATCGTTTTTTGAGTTGTATTTTTGATATTTGAGAGTACATCTCGAGGCTGGGCATTGCTTGATCTTGAGGTTTATCACGAGGAACTTTTTTTGTTAATTCTTTTAAATGTGAGGCTTGCATGTGGACTTTTGGCATAGGATTTTTAAAATTTGGTGAGAGCTCTTTTTTATTTGACTTTTTATAACATGAATTGTGCATTTGTTAAGATTGTTATGGTAATATATTTGCAGTTAAAAGGTACCAAATTGTAATTACTGAAGGTGCTTTTTAACAGTTGTTTGAAGCATGGAGAGTTTTGGTTTTTTTAATTGTTTGACTTAGGTCTTTAATTACATTGAGTCAGGGGTGCTCATTTGGGATGTGTATTTTTTTTTTATTATAATTGACTGGCATAATTATTAGTTATGTTGATGCCATGCTGAAATTTTTTTCAACTACCAACTTACATCCCCTTGCCAGGACAGGTGTTAAATCACAACAGCCTTATGTGCAGGCAGTTTGTCACCACAGTAATCTTGTATTTTTATTTCTTGTTATACTGTGTCATCATTAGCACATTTCCAGCAATAGCAATTCTAAAAGCAGTTCTGTACAAAATCTATGTAGCTGTGGTGCCATCCAAGATTAACAATGTGGGACACCAGTGTTCTGGGAACAGAGCTGTTCCTTGTAAGGCTGCTTTGCAGTTTCCTTGCCAGTCCTTAGGGATAAACCTCCAGAGCCCTGAACACGAGTGCTGGGGCGGGGCTGTGCATTGAAATACAAATGAGATGCCTGGTTTAGGATCCTGCTCAGAGCTAGTACAGTGTGAATTCCAGCTCTTCCCACATGGCAGAGAATCCCAGAGCTGATTTCCCTGCTGAACACTTCCCCCTTTTGTACCTGGCAGGTGCTGTGGTCAGTGTAGTCCAGGCACGTGAGGCACCCACAGGCTGCACCCACGGGTGTCACAATTTTCCACCAAGAGGAGAAATGGATCAGCTGGCAACCTGCCCTGCCAGGCTACCTGGTTTGACAGTCGGGGCCATTTGGTAGAAAACTCAGGTTTTTTGTTAGCCAGGACATCCATCTGGTCCCAGAGAGGGAACCCTTATCCCTCCTTTCCACCCCTCAGAGTGAGGTCAAGAGCCACGAGGGTAACCACATCCCTGTGAGGAGGTGCAGCCCACGGTGGTAATGCAGGATTCTCTCTGTGTTGAGAAATATTCACTGCAGACACCAAAAAATACTCCAGGCTGTAATGTTTCCCAGCACAGTATGCTCCAGACACACAACAAACGAGGTGCTTTGAAGTAAAAATGTTTCATTGCAACGTTTCATTATTTACAGTACTGTTCACTTTCTCCCTGGGTGCTACCAAAGTGCAAAGCCATTTTGGTTATGAAACACTAATCTTAGAAAATTAGCATTTTAGATACCTTGCTGAAAACAATTAAAAGTTAGAAGGGAGTAGTTATCTGAAACTTAAATAATTGATTGTCTGTCATTTCATGTTTGCTCAGCTGTGCTTACAATGGGAAAAGACGAAACTAGTGAGCAGATCCAAAGGAACATAGACAATGCAACCAGAAACCCATTCTTTGGAAAATTTGATTATCCCCAGAAATCATTTGTATTGTCAGTGATAGAAAAAGTCAAGAGTTCAGGGTGAGGAAGACTTGCCTTACTTCCTCCTTTTAAGACCCCTCCCCACAAAAATGACCCCAGACTTAATTTAAGAAGTCAATCACACATGCTTAATAGCTATTCAAGCTAATTATAAAAGGAAGCAGGGGATGAGAGGGGCTGTTATTATGAATATGCATTTGTTTGAATCCTTTGCCAATAAATAGACTCTGTGATCACCTGTGATTTGGCAGTGCGTATTAAAGGATTACCTCACGCTGCTGCCCAGCCCTGAATAAACACACACTTTCTAACTTTAAACTGTTAGAGAATCTTCTGTCCATCAGAGTTGAGTATCGGTATTAGACTAATACTCATATTTTGGAAATTCAGTTGGCGGCTCTGGTGGGACCCTGTTCTCTCTGGCAGAAGGGCCAGCGGGGTTCGGGACCCCTCTAGGGCACCCACCTGGGATCTTCCTAGGAAGAGGGCTCCTTTTCCTCACTGGCACCCCAGGGAGCAGAACTAGAACTGCCCCAGATACGGACTAAAAGGTATGTTTAAAAATTATAGACAGGTACCTGTAAGAGAGGCAAACTGGTAAGACACTGCGAGATGTCGAGCGCACAGTGAAAAAGCCTAAAGTGGATTTGTTTGTAAGTTTCTGCGGAATTTGGTTTTGGTTTGTGTTCCAGGTGGGGCTGGTAACAGCACCAGGAGCTCTTGCCCCGCAGTGGGGGATAGCGGCAGTCCGGTCGTGGCCGCCGGGAGCAGAGCTCGCGCGGCAGTGGGTCGGCGGAGCTCAGGCAGAGCAATAACAGCATTGCCAGCGTTGGCTGTGGGACAGGAGCAGTGGTGGCTCCAGTTTGATTTGTGGTTTAAAGGTGGCGTGGTGGTAATTTTCAGCTTGGGTCACCAAGCTTGCGGGCGTCGGTGTGTGGTGACTCCTTCTGTGGGCTTGATCACAGTTTGCGTGCGCCAAATGTATGTGTGTGTGTTTGAGCGTGCAGCTTGTTTTTGTGAGCTTTGTGTGCTTGAATTGTGGGTCAGTGGTGTGCTGTATGTGTTTTGGTTTGTGTGCTTTTGGGAGTGTGTTGGCAAAAGTTTTGCATTTGTAAGTTGTAAAAAATTTTGAGGTTTACACCTGAGTAGTAGAAGGGATATTTATGCACAGAAGGGCAGAGGAATTTGGAGCGCTAGCATTACACTTGAGTTGTGTGAGCTGGGCTGTGTGTGTATTTTAACTGTGTGTAAGCAGACAAATTGTGGATTTGTGAAAAAAATAGTTGTTTGTGAAGCTTTAAAACTGTTGGTGTGAAAGGTGGTGTTTTGACTAAGCGTGGTTAGTTTCTAAGTGCAGAGGGGTGAGGCAGCGATGTGAGCCCAGAGCTGCTTTCTTCCCCCACCACAGAGAAATTGTGTTTTGGCCAAAGTTTGATAGATTCTTGGCATAGCTTTGTCAATTTTAACACTAGGTATAACGAGAGAGGTTTGATACATATGATCAGGAACTAAAGGGGGAGAGAATGAATTTGTTGTTTAGTGAGTGAACTGTTTAAAAGTGTTTGGTTGTAATATGTGTGTCCCTTACAGTTATTTTAAGGGATTTGGTTTATTGGTTTTCACCATTAAAGTTTTATAAGTGAACTGTTTAAAAGTGTTTGGTTATAATATGTGTGGTTTTTTTGAGACATTTTAAGTGATTTGGTTCATTGTTTTTCACTGTTAACTCTTTATTTTTTTAGTTGCTTTTATCCCTTCCCCTTTCCTTTGCTGATAAAGTTATATGCCAAGGAATAGAAGGTTCAGGGAGGGGGATCCCAGGACAAAGGAACTTCCCTGTCCAAGAGAGGGCTGTGACTGTAACCCACTAACTGTTGCTAAAAGGATGAAATTTATGGTTAAACAACATAGGCCTGATTAGACTGACATTCAGATACTACTTGATTCCTTAACAGAATCAGAGAGGCAGATGATTTTAAAGGTGGCTAAAGATCTGGCTGAGGATGATTGTAGAATAACACAGGATGATGTTAAGGATGTATTTCCCCTTCAGGACCCGGGTTGGAATTCTAGTAGACCAGAGGGAAGAGCACAGCTAACAAAATATCAGGAATTGATAATAAAGGGATTAGAAAGAGCAATTCCTAGAACTATAAACTGGTGTAAGAGTCCATCTAAGAGCGTCTCGTTTGTTCTGCCCAACGACCCTCGCCTGAGGCCTAAAGAACTGCAGTTTAAAGGTGCTGGCCAGGGATGAGAGCAATGCCAAGTGACTGTTCTCAGGTGCTGCCCATTCCAACCAGGGCCAGTTTGCTCCCACAGGTGTGAGAACAATGAACTGGCCATGGTGTGCTGCTCCTACGCAGGCTACTTGCTGCAGAACTGGTCACAAGGACTGTTGGTGTGCCTGGAGCTTGCCATGGTGCGCTGCTCCTACGCAGGCCACTTGCGCAGCGTCCTGTTTCCACCTGTTTCTTGGAGCAACGATCTCCACATACAATAGTCCATAAATCTTCCCACCTTTTGGCCAGTCGCCCGACGCTCTGGAAAAGACTATAAAAGACACCCTCAAACTAAAGACCCCGAGATCTCCCCGGACGGCAACGGACCTCGGCTGCTTCCACGAAGATCGTCTGCCTGTCTTGGTAGCTATAATCCCAACCTCTCTCTCTCTCTCTCTTTAATTTCCTGTCCCTCTATCGCATTTGGTTGGCACTAAATAAAGGTGCATTTTTGCATAAGTAAACTGGTTTTGTCCCCTGCTGTGTCTTTTGCGCTTTGAGATCCCTAAAAGAACCTATCAGGACTCCACACGTGGTGTGGACCCTGACATTTAATTGGCCTCACGGACAGGATTCCCTGATACTGGAGGAGTTGGGGGTTCTCTGAGCACTTTGTACCTGTGCCATTTCAGCCGCACTCAGCCTGTCAGTACCGTAAGGACTGAACAGTGTTGGAAAGCAAGGGAGGTGGTATTGGGTTCTTCCTGCAATCTGCACACAGACCAGGTGGAGAATCAACTCCATTTCAGTTATCGGAGAATTTTTTGTAAAGGATCTCAACTGTGCAAAAGATGGGACTTGTGTTTTTGTTGTGTATGTGTTGTTGAGCTGCTTGTTGTAGTTGAGGAGAGAACCTCCCAGACAGTTTTTGATCCCCTAACCCAGGCAGGGAAGAAAGGGGATTGTCCTCAGCTAAAGGCTGGGAGTTTGCTGCTGTTTTTGACTACTTGAGATCATGAAGAGACAGGCTGTTTTGTAACTAAGGCAGTACCTCCCAAGTAGTGTGGTCTCTTCACCCGCTCCAGGGATGAGAAGGGAAACACAGTTTTAGCTGTGCTTTTTGTGTAACTTTAAGCGTGTCTCCCTGAGAGTGGTTTTAGTCCCTTCGTAAAAATGTCTGAAAAAGATAAAGCTGCATTTTTCACTTTGCTAGCTAAGTATAATGCCAGACCCTCCCAAGGGGGAAAAGACTGGGCATACAGTAACTGGTTTAATTTAGAAAATGTGATTGATAGGATACATTCTTTGCAACATGAAACAAAATTCAAACTGAGCAACAATAATAAAACCATACTTTGCACAGTACTAGGTGCTTGTCTCTCAGCAGCTGTGCAAGCTCGTTTCAGATGAGTGAGTGAAGAGAGAGCAGTTATGGACTCTTTGCAAAATTTGGTATAGGCCTTGCAAGAACAATTAGAGCAGTAAGCAAATCACATAGAAACTTTGCAAAAACAATTAGAGCAGGAAGCAAATCACGTAGAAACTTTGAAAGAACAATTAGATGAAGAAAGGAATGAGAATCATGCTTTGAGAGATAAGATTCATTCTTTAAGAGATGAGAATCATTCTTTAAGAGCTGCCCTAAGACAAGAACACACAAACATTTTAAAATACACTGATTTATCTAAAGAAACAGAAGAGGAAGAAACTAATCAAATATATCCTCAAAAGGAAGTAACTCTGATGAAAAATAATGGAAAATATTGCTGCCCTAGGTTGAGACCTTTGGTTAAAACAGAATACAGTTTTATCAATGATGAGAATTTTAACCCACAAATAACCACTAAAAAAGTCCTATACACTGCTACTAAATTATCAGAACAAGAAGCTAGTGGGCACTGGGGCCTTGGAGCTCTCTTAACAGTGGGTGACAAATTTAACTGATGGTCCCTAACTCAGCACGCTGTTTTTTGGGCAGGGGGGCTTAACCCGTTGGAAAGGGGAGACCTTGTAGCTTTAGTTGGTACCCCTGACCAACTCCTAGAAAACATTCACAAAGCTGCCTGCTTGCAAATTATATGTGAAATAAAACTCAGAGCTGGCTATAAATCACCTATGCAATTACCTGTAAATGTAAAACAATACCCTCTTCCCTCTGGTGCCAAAGAAGGGATCAAACCGGTTATACAGGACTTGCGAAACTTCCCTGTATGGTCAATCTGAAAACCCAAACCTGACAATGGGGCTGTTTATCAATATATTGGTGATACCCTTGTGGGAGGAGATGAAATAGAAGTAGTGGGGGATACCCAACAAAAAATAATTTCCCATTTGGAAAGCCCTAACTCGCAAATTGCCTCAGAGAAAATTCAAAAACCTTCTCAGGAAGTGAAGTTTTTGAAGACAGCCACTACTGGGACTGCCCCCCCCTGACGGGGTGGTGCAGAAACCCTCAGTTAGGAAGTGGTATGCCCCAATCGAGCAGTACTGTAACATCTTCTCAGTAACAGAAGGAACTGTAAAAAATCTGGCAATAACAGAATCTGAGAGCTTGGGTAGCAGCTACAACAAACCTGCCTCGGTAATTAAAGTAGCCTCTGCTCTCTCCCCCAAACAATCTTTGTTCACTAATTCTTCGTTCACTAATGCTTCAGCTGAACAAATTATTGCTGGGGGACAGGGTGGCTCTTGGGTTCGGGTGCTGATGGTTATTTGGAGTGTTTTGCAGCTTGAAGTGCAGAGTGCCTCCTTTGTCTGCAACTACACTGACTCTTATGCTGTGTTTAAAGGAGGTACAGAGTGGCTCCCTTTTTTGGCAGAAAATTATTGGGAAGTTAAGAGAATTCCAGTCTGCATTACATGCTGAATAGTTGCATCATTTTAACCTCCTGCCTCTTTGTGGCAGATTCTGTTGTGTTTACTTTTCACAGAATAATACCATGGAACATGAAGATTTATTGCTGAATCCCTCATCAAACCTGTATACAGTTACCGTACAGGACCTTACAGCTCTGTTTTATTTTGTGAAGATTCAAAATTAAAATTGAACTGTTGTACAATTTTCCTATGAAATTATGTGTGGAAAAACAATATAAAATACTGAGGGGAACTTGATGTTAATGTTGTAACACTTGCTACCCAACCACCGGTTATATTTGAGCCTGAAAATTTTAGAAATTGGACCTTAGGTAATTTGGAAAACTGACCAACAACAAAATATTGTTTAATACGGCATGGTCTTTTAAACAAGTCAAATTACCAAAGCCAAACAATGTCTCAGTAATTCAGCTGGCTTGTTCACCTTTTCTAGGGGTGGGCAACCTGGCTACAAAAGGAGGATCCTTTCAAGAAACAAACAAGAGACATAACCGGTGTTGTGGGAACAAGATTGGGAATTTTGAATATTATTGATTTAAAAGTATTAATGAATAAATTGGCTAACATTTCTTTAGCTCTCTGCTGTATCCAGGCTCAATTGTGGATGCAGTCAGTTGCTGCCTCAATTATATAAAAAGTCGAGGAAACCACTTTTCCTACTGAAATTCGGAGAATAATTTGGGACAATGCTAATGATTTTGAAAAAGAATTCCAATCCTGGTGAAACTACTACCCCAGCATAAGCACAGCCACAGCCTTTGCACTGACCATATGTAATGCTTCAGTACATTCAATATTCCCTCTCATTGCAATAGGGCTGAATCATGACAGACCTATTCTCTATCCTTCTGAACATAGAGAACGGGCCCATCAAATTGGTGAGAAGTAACAACCTATTAATTTGGAAACTTACATTGTCTGGGAACAACAAGGGTTTATCTGTGAAAGTAATGCAATCAGAGCTCAAGATATCTCCTTAGACATAAAACAGAATGTCTGTAACTTTGAAAGTTATCCAAAGGAGACTCCTGAAACACTACTAAGGTATATGAGCAAGGGGTGTGCATGCTTTAGAACTGCTTGTAATTAAGTGTTTGTAGAAAATGTAGCAGTGAATTTTAAAAAATCATTCAAATTTTTGTGTTTGTATGATTGGTATTATTAGTTTTAATAATGTTAAGTTTTTTGTTTGAAAATGGTTTTAGAAAAGCAATTGCTTTAATCAATTTTGTTAAACATGTTATAATCAATATTGATTTGCTTTAATTTTTAATTGTTTGAAAGTTATTTTATTGATTTGCTTTAATTTTTAATTGTTTGAAAGTTACTTTATTGATTTGTTTTAATTTTGATTGTTCGAAAGTTATTTTAGCTAATATGATTGTGATTTGTTGGAAAAATTGTTTTTGATTTTGTTGTGATTATTTTGCTTTATTATCTTTGTGTCTATTTCTTTCCTTTTTCCTTTCCTCTTCCCCTTCTTATCCCTAATTTTTCTGTCCCTGTTTTCCAGGATATGCTACCAATGATGAGTCCTGAAGATGCTACAATGTCACATCATGCTAATGGAGTTGATCAGTTGCTCTTGGTCACGGGGTGGTGTGAGAGTCCATCTAAAAGCCTCTTGTTTGTTCTGCCCAACGACCCTCACCTGAGGCCTAAAGAACTGCAGTTTAAAGGTGCTGGCCAGGGATGAGAGCAATGCCAAGTGACTGTTCTCAGGTGCTGCCCATCCCAGCCAGGGCCGGTTTGCTCCCACAGGTGTGAGAACAATGAACTGGCCATGGTGTGCTGCTCCTATGCAGGCTACTTGCTGCAGAACTGGTCACAAGGACTGTTGGTGTGCCTGGAGCTTGCCATGATGCGCTGCTCCTACGCAGGCCACTTGCGCAGCGTCCTGTTTCCACCTGTTTCTTGGAGCAACGATCTCCACATACAATAGTCCATAAATCTTCCCACCTTTTGGCCAGTCGCCCGACGCCTTGGAAAAGACTATAAAAGACATCCTCAAACTAAAGACCCCGAGATCTCCCCGGACGGCAACGGACATCTACTGGCTGGTTCCATGAGGATCGTCTGCCCGTCTTGGTAGCTATAATCCCAACCCCTTTTCTCTCTTTTATTTCCTGTCCCTCTATCGCATTTGGTTGGCACTAAATAAAAGTGCATTTTTGCATAAGTAAACTGGTTTTGTCCCCTGCTGTGTCTTTTGTGCTTTGAGATCCCTAAAAGAACCTATCAGGACTCCGCATGTGGTGTGGACCCTGACAACTGGTAAGCCCTTTATGCTATTAAACAGAATTCCTCTCAAACTCCTTCTGAATTTCTAGACCAGTTGTGAGAGGCAATGCGTCGACACATCACCCTGGATCCTGAATCTGAGAAAATACAACAATTGGTAAACTTGTTTTTAGGGCAATCTACAAGTGACATCAGGAGAAAGCTCCAGAAGATCCAGGGCCCAGCAAGTCGGAACTTGGAGACTTTGCTAGATGAGACATGGAGAGTTTTCAGCAATCGGGAAGAGGGGTGTAAGCCAGGGACAAAGAAACTAGTAGCAATAATACAGGAAAATGTAAAAGGGCTACTGGCCAACCTGAAAAAGCATATTTTTGTAAACCATTAAAGTATAAATTGGGAAAACAGTGGGGAATTCATACATTTTTGTATATGCCTAAAGCTCCATCTGCACTTTTGGCCAGGGGTCTGCTAAAGCAGCTGGAAGCAAAAGTAATATTAAAAGATGGGGAAATTAGTTTGGAGGTAAAAGATCAACAATATGTGGAATTGTTAAGCTTAATACTAACAACCAAAAAAATTGAAGTGGAAAAATAAGAAGAGATTATAAGAAAATAAAAGATCAGGTTCCCTGGCATGTGGGCCTCTAATATACCAGGGAAAGCAAAGATGTTCTACTAGTACAAATCTGTCTTAAAGAAGAACAGTCGGTAAGGGTCAAACAATATCCCCTGAAAAACGAAGACAGAGAAGGAATTAGCTCAATCATTGAAAACTTTTTGCAAATAGGACTATTTAAAGAGTGTCAATCTGATTTTAATACTCCTATTTTACCCCTGAAAAAGCCCAATGGATCATACAGGTTAGTACAAAATTTAAGGGCTGTTAATAAGATAACTGAAGATTTATACCCGTGGTTGCTAACCCCTACACCTTGTTAATTCTTTTAACACCTGAACTAACCTGGTTTACTGTTTTATTGCTTTTTTTTGCCTCCCTCTCCATGAAGCCAGCCAGAAAATTTTTGCATTTGAATGGGAGAATCCCAAAACTGGACGTAAAACTCAGCTCACATGGTGTGTACTACCCCAGGAGTTCAAGAACTCCCCTACCATATTTGGAGAACAGCTGGCAAAGGATTTGGAGTCTTGAGAACCCCCACCAGGAGAAGGACAAGTGCTTCAGTACGTGGATGATCTTTTAACAGCCACCCAGACCCAAGAGGCATGTGCGGATTGGACGGTAAGCCTCCTAAACTTTTTGGGCCTGCAGGGATATCGGGTATCCCAAAAGAAAGCCCAGATGGTGAAACAAACAGTGCTTTACCTGGGCTATGAAGTAAGTGCTGGGCAAAGGACCTTGGGGCAAGACTGTAAGGAAGCAATATGCCAAACCCCGAAACCCCAGACAGCAAAGGAATTGAACCTTTCTGGGCTTGACGGGATGGTGCAGACTGTGGATTTATAACTATGGATTGTTCATTAAACCCCTGTATACCTTAAACACGGAAGGGAGAAGGGATATTCAGTGGACAACAGAAGCAACACAAGCCTTCGACCAACTGAAGAAGGCTCTTATGTCAGCTCCAGCCCTGGGACTTCCAGATCGGGAGTATGGGAGAACCAGTGATCCACGACTGCCTGGAGACCAGTGAAGCCACCTACTCCAGTCGCCTGGATCTGAAGGACCCCCCTCTCGAGGATGCTGAGAGCTGGTTCACTGATGGGAGCAGCTATATCATCAGTGGAAAAAGACATGCTGGGTATGCAGTTACCACAAGCAGAGAGGTAATAGAATCTGGACCATTGCCAACAAATACCTCTGCACAAAAAGCTGAAATAATCGCCTTAGCCCAGGCCTTAGAGCTGGCAAAAGGAAAAAAAATCAACATTTATACAGACTCAAGATATGTATTTGCAGTGGTTCATGCACATGGAGCTATTTGGAAAGAAAGAGGACTGCTGAACTCACAGGAAGAAAAATAAAATTAAACATGCATTAGATGCAGTTCAGTTACCTGAAAAGGTAGCTATTATGCACATCAAGGCACACCAAAAAGTGAGCTCAGAATTGGAAGAAGGAAATATGCTGGCGGACAGAGAGGCAAAAGACGCAGCTAAAGGTGAGGTACCCAATGAAATAGTCGAGGCAGCATTAATTCCAGATGGAAAGGTTTCTATTGAAGGTAAGCCAGTATATAACAAAAAGGATAAAAAACTTATTAAGAAAAAAGAAGCAATATATAACCAGGAAGTGTGGGATGTAACCAAAGAAGGAAAAACCTTCTTACTTGTTGTGGTCATTAGTGCTAAAAGAACATGAGAAAACACATTGGAGAATGGGCACCCTGTACAGTTATTTAAAGAACAGAATTCTAGCTAGAAAATTACAAGGCACAGTAACACAAGAAATCTGTCAGTGTGGTCTTTGCCTCCGAACTAATCCGAAAACTTTCCAAAGCCTAAAGTTGGACAAATTGGGAAAGATTGTGGACCTGGGCAGCAATGGCAAATTGATTTTAAGGAATTGCCCAGGGAAGGGGGGTATCGTTACCTATTAGTGTTAACAGATACCTTTTCAGGATGGCCAGAAGTCTTCCCTACCCGGACAGCTAAGGCACAAGAGAGGACCAAGGCATTTTTACAAGAGATAATACCACATTTTGGAGTCCCAGCCACTATTTCTTCTGATAGAGGGCCACATTTTATCTCGAAAATTGTACTGCAAATTAGTCACCACCTGGGGATAGATTGGCAATTGCATACCCCATATCACCCTCAATCCAGTGGCCAAGTGGAGAAAATAAACCATTTGATCAAAGAACAAATTGTTAGGCTGGAGCAAGAGGCAAATTTGCTTTGGCCCCAGGCTCTTCCATTTGCATTAGTGCGAATTTGGACAAAGCCAAGAGCAAAAGAGAACTTAAGCCCTTTTGAAATATTGTATGGGAGATCATATGTGGTTCAAGAAGTGACAATGCCCATTCATGTAGGAGACGAAATCCTACACAGATATATGGTGGCCCTAAATAAAAACTTAGAGAAATTAAAAAATACGTGGCTGGGGCCCAAAGTGGAGAATTAGATGGGCCAGTACACGATGTACAACCTGGGGATTATGTATATGCTAAGTCTTTTGCAGAGGAGACTTTGGAACCACAGTGGGAAGAACCATTCCTGGTGCTCCTCACCACTTTTACTGCAGTCAAGATCAAAGAACAGAAGGCTTGGATCCATTGCTCCTGATTGAAGAAGGCCCCCAAAGAAATTTGGAAGGTCACACCGGGCGACGCAGAGCTGAAGCTGAAATTCACCTGGAATGGTGAGTAATGGACTTGTAGTTGGCATGGACATAATACAAAAGTTTGTGACTTTTCTGATTGCCACTACTAATAGTGGTCAAAGCAACACCACACCAATACAATGTAACCAGGATTTATCAATGCCAAGGGAAAACTTACTATCCCTACTCTCCTAGGGCTTTGAGTAAAATGCTGAGTCACAAATACAAGTATGTGAGAAAGGAAAAATGTTTGGGGATGTGAATATGCATTCGTACAGGATGGGTTCCATGAGGCCCACCATCCACCTGTGGAATCCATCCAAGCTGGTTCTGGATTCTGTGACAAATGCTTAATCACATGTCCCAAATTCAGACTCAGAACTTGTCGGGTGTTGGGAGTTTGTTCCCATATTTTTCCACCTCTTTTGGGAGAATTTTTCCCATTATCATGCTAAGGAAGCCCGTTGGGCACTCCCAGCTCCTGATTGCTGAAGACAAAGGGATGGGTTGGGGGCTGTCTCTCTTTCTCTCCCACGCCAGCAGGGTCTGAGGGAGTCCAGGGGACTGCTCATTTCCAGCCCACACCATCCAAATGCCGGGAAGTGAGGTTCTCTTTGGTTGGACGCTGCCCGGCCACCTGCTCTGCTCCAGCCTCCTACCTCTGAGAACACAGCTGACCATCAGGACCCACACGGTGAGCGGGGAGCCTTTCCTCCACCCTCCCACCTGGGACACAGCGTGGCCACTGCCCCCTCCCCCCTGCTCCCATCTGCTACCTCTGCAGCTGCGTGGGCCCTGCCCTGCCTTTCACCACTGGGAGCGGATGCAGGCAGAGTGTGTCTGTGGCTGAGAAAGGACTGGAACTGAGTTATTTATTCTGTTTGTTGTTAATTTTCATAGCTGCTGTTGTTTCTGTTTGTACTGTTAGACATATTAGTAAAGAGCTGTTATTCCTACCCCTTACCTCTGCCTGAGAGTCCCTGATTCAAAAATTATAATAATCGGGAGGGAGAGGGCTTACATTCTTCATTTCAGAGAGGAGCTTCTGCCTTTATTGGCAGATACCTGTCCTTCAAACCAGGACAGGGGTGCTGAAAAGCAACAGGCCTAATTGGTTTTCCACCCGTAACGGTAAGGTAAACGTTACTTAAAGGGGTTCCTGTTGACCCAAAACCTCCATCCCCCCTTTGCATGTTCCCTGGATTAGGAATCTTAGCTTCAAAAGGAATCAACTTTGCCAATCTAGTGCCTTCTGGAATGTGAATAGGAGGTGTTAGAGTCTGTACCGTAATTCCGGTATTGCCAGTATAATCTGCATCCATTAGTCCAGGCAAAACAAAAATCCCTTTCTTTGAAGTGGATGATCTCACTATCAGCAGAGCACTGAGTCCATAACCTAAAGGTCTATTTGCTGTTGATGGAACAACTTGCACATCCGTGTTCTGCAAGGTTACTTCTACTGCGGTTGCCAGGTCCACTCTGGTGCTCCCTGCTGTTGCTGACTTGAGGACGGTTGCAGGGGAACACTTGTGTTTTCACTGCGATTCCCCCTGCACTCGGCTTCTCGTTTCCCAGTGGGGTTCCATCCTTCTTACGTGGAGACATTCGCTGGCTCTGTGCCTGTACTTGTCACATCTGAGGCAACTCCTGGGAATCCAGTAGGTGGCACTGACGCTTTACTTTTCTTTACGATCTTGAGTTGGCACTGCACCTGAACGTGACCTAGGTGGCCACACTTGAAGCATCTTTGGCCAGCACTACCCTTTTTCTGTCGTAACAACGGTTTTAAGGCAATTGCCACCACCTCTGCCAGGTAAATAGCCTTTTCTTCAGAAGTCCCCACTCTGGAACAGGTGTCTATCATGTCTACTAAGGTGGCTGTTAGCAGAAAGGTCTGCAAAATTCTTTTACAAGCAGGACTAGCATTTTCTGCAGCCAATTGCATTCCCAATGCACCCTTAACTTCTGGGGACATCCTTGGAACTAGATCAAGACCATTTCTGAGACAATCTAAGAAATTCATAAAAGGTTCTTTGGGGTCTTGTCTAATAGATGTATAGGATGGTGTCGGAAGCCCCATATTTGGAACAATGTGAAATGCCTCCCACGCTAACTTTTGAGACTGCTGCAAAATAGCTGTATGCAAATGTGCCTGAGCCTGTGGGTCCGTGAAAGCCCCTTTTCCCAGCATCATATCTGGGGTGGCAAACTGTTGGGGATCCCTCCGAGGGGGTCCAAGATTTTCAGTCATGGCAGCTTCCACCCATTTTTCCCAGTCCACCTGCCACAACAACCACTGGGTGGGTTTTAGAAAAGTTTCCGCCAGCTTTTTGCAATCAAACGGAACCATCAAGCCACTAGTAAAGATGTGATCGAGCAAAGTTTGCATGTAAGCATTAGTTAGACCGTATCACATCACTGCTTTCTGCCCCCCCACAAATAAGTTTCCAGTCCAATCCTACCCAGTGACACTGGTTCGGGTTACCAGGGGCTGGTATTACCGGCAAAGCTCGAGGGATGAACTCACCCTCTACCACTGCATCTCATATTATGCCGTGCCATCGCCAGGCAGGATTAGACCTGTCATCAACTGCAGAGCGACGAGGTGATTTATGATCGGGGCTGTCCCAGCTCCGCTCCGAACTTCGATCATCATCTCGCTGCTGCGCACGCCCCAAACTACTAGAGTGAATCGAGGGATCAGAGAGCCTGCGCATACCTGGGTATCGGTCAGCGCTAACAGCCCTTCTTTCGGGACTACTTTCTCTCAGGAATCTAACTCGGTGGTCTTCGCTGGCGCTGCGCTCCACGGTATCGGTACCGCGATGTGCAATTCTTGCGGCAGAGCCGCTGCTCCTCTTTGCCTCTCCCATTAAAAGTGGTTGGGTTTTCTCCCTTTCTCTAATCTGCTGATCAACTAGGGCTCTTAATTCGGCTAACTGCCTCTCCCGCTTCTGGTGCTGCTCCTCATCAGAGCAGCTCGAGCGATCTGCCTGCAAGACCCTGCTATCAACCTCAGAGTGCTGCCGCTTGAGTTCTGGGGAATCAGTCGGTGATGGCGGCAACGAGGGTAACACTTGCCCTCCTAGGGCTATTGTTAACTCGTCTGGGGACACCACGGGACAATCAGTGGATGCATCCGGAGCCACTGGGGACAAAGAAGCATCTATCTCCATTTGCTCTGGTTCTGACATGGGCTGCAAAACTGCACTGCCTTCACCTGAAACATCCCATGGAACCTGCTGCTCTGATACAGGGGCTGCTGACGGTAAGGACAGAATAATTGTTTCTTCCCACCAATGCTGGGAAAACTGTTGCAGGATTGCCTAATTCATTCTGCTTCAGCACCCACGGCGGCTGTCCTCTCTGCCTTTAATTGCTTGAATGCCGTAATAACTACCATCCAAACTGTGCTAAGTCCTCTGGAGTCTCACATACTATCGCTCACGGCATCCCAGAGATTCTCATCCAGTCTTTTCCACTCAAGGATATCAAAAACACTTATAGGAATAGCAAAAAATCCTTTCTCCTCCTCAGTAACTTTTTCAGACCTTCTAGGTCATATTTAACTCCTCTTGTGCAGAGGATGCACTGGAGGATGTTTAATGTTGCCTGCTCTTCTTTAGATATTGCCTCCCCCATCCCTCCAGCTCCAATCGCTAACCTGTTATCGTAGTTTTTTGCTGTGCAGCACACGCTTTGCTCTCTGAGCTCTTCTCAGGAACTTCGTCTGGCGCTCCTGCTGGCTTTACTTCAATCTGCTCTTCGGCGTCTCCTCTCTCTCCTGTATTCTTTGGTTCTCTTCAGAGTTTTGCTCCAGCCTCTGCTGCTGCAGTCCGGCCGTGCCAGCCTGCGGCTGGGCTTCCCGCTTTCTCACTTTGCAGACCCCTTTCAGAGACTAAGTCTAAAAATTTGTGGTTCACTTCATGTGCGAGGTACACGATCTATCACGTCACCGCATCACCAAATGGGGGAACAAACTGGACTTCTGGACAGCAGATCAATATGATTTTGCAGAAGCAGATTTATTGTTTATAATTCACCCTAATTATTCATTTCTAGAACCACCACCCATGTAGGAACACACTTTACAATTGGTAATTTTACAATATTGATCCACCCCTTCAACCCCCCAAAAGTTTGTAATTGGTGGTCTTCACAATCTTCGCTGCCCCCTGCTATCTTGAATCTTCTAATCTTGGTATTCCATATTTTCAACTTCTCTCTTGATTTAGCAGAGTTGGTGTTCCAGTGGCCTTGGGGGGTTTCAAACAAGTTATTGAAAAACTCCTGGTATTTTCTCATGCTTTGCACCTGTTATAAACACTGGTCTAAACCAAGAAATACACAAAACCAACTAGCATGTGAGAGGCATGAGAAAAACAGCAAAATGTGCAGAAATAACTGAACAGCAAAACATAACAACTAAATATAGTTTTTGGCTGGTGTACACAGAAGGCCCAGATTTGTACAGACATGTCCACCAGGGTCGAAACCCTGTTCAGCCTTAGAACAGGTGCCCATGGCCTGGGTGATGTTGGCCCGATGCCAGGCACCCACCAAAGCCACTCTGGCCCTGACCCTCTCAACTGAAATAGTTGAGAGAAAATTAAACCAAGAGTTCCTGGGTCAGGTGAAGATGGAGAGAGATCCTCACCTAACAGGAAAACGGGCATCAGAGACCCCGCCTGGGCACAGGGAGGGAATTTACTACCAACCAAACCAAAGCAGGACAAGGTGAAAGAAATCTCTCCAATCCGTTCCCTCCACCCAACGGAGATCACCAGGACCATGGATCACTAGGGCTCTGCTCAACGGGGGTCACTGGGGATAATCTAAAACTGATCCTCCCATGGGGGATGGAGCTGGAGCAGAGCACAAAGCTCTTCCCACACTCGGGGCACTCACAGGGCTTCCCTTAGTGGTGCCTCCACTGGTGTTGGGTCAAGTGAGAGCTCTCTGAGAAGCTCTTACCACACTCAGGACACTCGTAGGGCCTCTCCCTGGTGTGGATGCGCTGGTGGCTTTTCAGGTAGGACATCCACCCAAAGCTCTTCCCACATTCCAAGCAGGTGTAGGGCCGTTCTCCAGTGTGGATCACCTTGTGCTGCATCAGAACAGAAACAGTCATGAAGCTCTTTCCACATTTCCCACGCATGTAGGGCTTCTCCCCAGTGTGGATCCTGTGGTGTTGCTTTAGATGGCTTTTCTGGCTGAAGCTTTTCCCACATTCCCCACACTCATGGGGCTTTTCCCCAGCGTGGATCCTCTGGCGCCCGATCAGGTTGGAGCTCTGGCTGAAACCCTTCCCACATTCCAAGCACTTGTGGGGCTTCTCCCCTCCATGAGGATTCTCCACCAGCTCTGAGCTCTGCCTGGATCTCCGGCCGCCTTCCCAGCTCAGGGAGGGTCTTTCCTCCTCGCAGCTCCCTGGGCTGGGTTTGCAGCCCCTCCTTCTGCAGGATCTCTGGGGCTTTTCCTCCTTCTCCATCCGCCTACGCCTTAGGAATGAAAAATCCTGTTTTGGGAAAAAAACAAGAAGAAAATGCCTTGGACTGGGGGTTCCTCCTTGCCCAAGTTCATCTCAGGAAGACACTGAGCATCTTGCGTCTGTAAAAACCTCACAAACACCTAGACTCAGCCCAAAAACCCTTCAAACATCACAACACAGATCAAAAACTCCACAAAAAGCAAGATTCCGCCAAAACCACCTACAAAATGTAAATATTCAGGCCCCATAAAAAAACAAAGCACCAACATTAAGCCCAATAAAGCTCAGAAACACCAAGACTCACCACTGTGAAAATCAGGGATCGCCCTCTCTAGTCATCTGCTGCATGTGGGGGGTGCAGCGCTTTGGGGGCAGGGGGAAGGCTACAGATACAGGGAGGGGTGGAACCTTGTGCTGCTTCCTGTTTCTGCTCCTACTCCTCCTGTGTCTCCACATTTCCTTACACTCCTCTTTCTCCAGTTACTATTCCTCCTTCTCCTGCACAATCACACCTCCTCCAATGTGCATTGTTGGAACATTTTGTTCTTCAACTCTTGTTCTTCTTCCCTTCTTCTCCTGCTGCTCCCAGGCCCAGCACCCACTGCCAGCTCCCTCTTCCCCCCAAACCCACAGCATCCCAGCGCAGGGGCAGGGATGGAGCTGGGGCAGCTCGAGCTGGGGCAGCGCTGGGCTCTCGGCCGCTCCCGCCCGCACTCGGTCCCCACTGCAGCCGCTCCCGCCACGACAGCGCGGGGGGGGGCCCGGCCTTGGCGCTGCCCCCTCCCACCTCCCCAAATTCCCCTCGCGGGGGGCGCTGGGCCCGGGGGGTGCAGGTGGAGTCCAGGTGGGGAACGCTGGGAGCTGCGGCTCTGCCTGGACACTGCTGAGTCATCAGCACCGCGCGCTCTCATTGGCTGAGCGCTGCCCGAGGGGCGGGGCCGCACCAAAATGGAGGGCCCGAAAACGGGGGACCCCAAAGGAAGGAAGAACAGGAAAGTGTCTTTACAAACAGATGCTGGGAATCCGCTTGGAGATAGGGCCTGGGACGTGTACATAAGGAAGTGACAGCAGAAGCCATCGGGTTCTGAAAATGTTATTAATTGACCACACAGACTGCTGCTCAGCCAAGGTCCTGATAAATTCATGAACTCCCAGAAGAACAATGAAGACTTCTAAGAGCCATGAATATCGTTAGCTATACAGAAGTGGGGTGCATATTAAGGGGGAGAGATTCACTAGGCGAATTGGGAAATTTGTACCTCTTAGGTACTTCAGCCAATGGGGAAAGAGAGATGCAGATGCGTGTTGGGAATGATAAAACAGGAAAACCTAATAAATATAAGTGCTTAGCAAAAGATTTTGAAACCATAAGCGAAATAGAAATGATAGCAGTTTTTGACTGTGGGGCTGAGAGCAACAATGTGAATGTTTGAGGACTCCTTCCTTTGTTTAGACAAACCCAAACACCACAAACACCAAAGAAGCAAGCAGACATCCTCTTCCAAGTATGGCAGGAAAGGTTTAGAGATAAGGTTTAGAGATAAGAAAGCAGTAAAACATGGCAATATAGCAATTCCTATAGGTTGCATGCAAATATTAGAAATTTGTATCTTGTAATAGATTGGTTAGTGGAAATTAGAATATTCAACATAGAAGAAGATTTATTGTGTTGTAAACAGGAAAATTGCTCTCTTACTTCTCTTACCTCTCTTAATGCTCTTACTTCTTACCTCTCCCACCACTCTCTTACCCCTCATTCTTTTACCTCTTACATTGTTCCCTTCTCTTATCTCTGAGAACTCCTGAACCCCACTCTCTCTCACAGTCCCTCTCTGAGCTGTGGCTGGCATCTCTCAGCAGGGCACTGTATACCCACGCCCGTTACAATAAACTGCAAACTTCAAGACTAGAATATAGAGTGCTCCTGAGTTTGTCCTAACGACCGTCCCACCGACAGTGACTATCACAGATGCAGCCGGGAAAATTAGAATGAAAAGGAGGGTGTGTCCTCCAACAATTGCAGAGACCCCATGGGAAATGGCCCATGGCCTCTCTGTTCGATCAAGAATAAAATTACTTTTACAGGACTCCTCTGTATTCTTTGTGGACAGAAACCTCTGGTGATGTGAATTTTTCCACACACCTTGGGGCTCGGCCAGAATTCCTTCCCCTGTCCGGGGCAGGGGCAGCGAGTGGAGCTGAAGGTGCCTCACCCAGTTTGGGGGATCGGCTCCCTTGGGGGGCGGCGGCACCGGGCATGGATTGGGTACCCGAGAGTGACCAGGAGACAGACGAGTGACAGATCAGGGGGGCTGTGAAGAGTTGGCAGCCAGAGAGCACTGAAAATCTCATCAGTGAGCACAGTGGGATCTTTGGGGACTAAACATGGCAGGGCACCCATGGAGGGAAGGAAGGGAAAGCCAGGAAGGGCTCCTGGCAAAAGGGATGATGATCCCAAAATATCTCTGAAGGGTCCCCTGGGAGCACGTTGAGGGAGTTTGCACATTCTCCCAGAGGTAATCGAGGACAGGGACACCAGGGGAGAAATCAGGGAAGTCCAGAAGGCATTTACACAACAGGGGATGGATGCTGTTGGTGTGCCGAGAAAGGATTGGGTGAAGGGGAGTGTACAGGAATATGGTTCAGGCAAAAAGCAGCAGCAAGAATCTATGTGATAAGAAAAAGGATGATGGAAAAGAGAAGGAAGAGAAAAATACTGAGGACTGGGATGTTTTCAGCAGGCTCTTCTCAGAAGTTGCCAGCTGCTCCAGATCCTTTGTATCCCTGGTTCCCAGGACAGGCAAACAAGGAGGTCAGGATTTCAGGTGGTTTCTCTGTGCTGGGGAGCGGCAGGAGCGGGCGCAGAGGGGCGGCACTGGGAGCACGGGCTGGGGGCCTGTGGGGAGCTGCGGGGCCGAGCCGGGGCTGTGGGGCAGCCGGGGCTCAGTGCCGGGCACTGCCTGAGCCCAGCACCCCCCAGGCACGGCCGGCAGTGGCCCCCGGCCCCTAGGAGGCTGCGGGACGCCCCGGCCGCTGCCCGGCCCCGTGGAGCTGCCGGCCCTGCCCGCCGGGGGGGCCGCGTTTGGACACTGCGGCAGGACAGGGACCGGCTCTGGGATACGGGCTGGGGAGGGCAGGGGAGCACAAGGACAAGGAGCAAGGAACAGCTGGGAAATATGGATTGGATGTGTAAGGAATCAGATTAGCTTTTAGGCATTTTGTTTGGGTCACTGCAGAAAGGAATGATTTTGCAGGAAGCTCAGCAGCTGTCAGAGGATGAGCACCCCCAGGCACCGAGGGGGGCTGCAGGAGGGGCAGAAGAAGCCCCTGGAGCAGTTGGTCAGAAAGGCACAGCAGGTGAATGCAAGAAGAGACAAGGAAAAGGCCAAGGTGAAGGCAAAAGCCATGGCAGAGTTTCTACAGCCCCTGAGGGATGAACCCCAGGGCCCAAGGGGGCCCCAGCACCCAGGGTTTGAGATCAGCCACAAGGACCTGGCAGAGGCATTGCCCTCCTTGGCAGGGGAGAGCTGACCCAAACAGCCCCTGGAAAGGAATCAGGGATCCATCTGCAGGGCAGGAGGACACTGGAAGCAGACACAGGAACAGCATCAGGAGGAGCAAGTCCAGCCCTTGATGGACATGCATTGTTAGGGGTGTCAGAGCTCCCACTGCACCAGGGACCCGCCGCACTGGAGCCCCTGACAACATTCAGGGTGGGTCTGGATGGAGAGGAGGCCTTTCCTGATGGACACAGGGGCCTCTCCATTTACTCTGAATCTGACATGAGGGGGTAAAAATGCTAAAAATTTCTTTAATTCTTCAGGAGATAAATGGGAAAGATGAGCTGGTATGTTTTATCCAACAACTACTAACAGATGTGGGGATGGCTTTGAAATGCAGGAATTTTTATCTGCTCCTAATTGTGATTGTAATTTACTGGGCTAGGGTTTGATGGCAAAATTAGGCATACAAATTAATATCATAAAAGGTGATAAACAGGTTAGTTCTGTTGTGCCTTTATGTGAAATCTGTGGCAAGGCCTATACTGAAGTGAACTCAGAAGTGTGGGCACCTCCAGGAAAATAGGGGAAATTAGATATAAACCTCCAAAACACCAAGATTCATCCCTGTGAAAATCGTGGATCCCCCTCCCATCTCACCTGCTCCATGTGGGGAGGGCATCGCTCTTGGGGCTGGGGGAGAGGCTGAAGATACAGGGAGGGGTGGAACCTTGTGCTGCTTCCTGTTTCTGCTCCTACTCCTCCTGTGCCCCTACTCTTCCTCACACTCCTCTTGCTCCTACTATTCTTCCTCTTCCTCCTGCACAATCCCACCTTCTCCTCCAATGTGCAGCGTTTGACCATTTTACTCGTCAACCCTGCTTCTCCTTCCCTTCTCCTGCTGCTCCCAGGCCCAGCACCCACTGCCAGCTCCCTCTTCCCCCCAAACCCACAGCATCCCAGCACAGGGGCAGGGATGGAGCTGGGGCAGCTCGGGCTGGGGCAGCGCTGGGCTCTCGGCCGCTCCCGCCCGCACTCGGTCCCCACTGCAGCCGCTCCCGCCATGACAGCGCGGGGGGGCCCGGCCTTGGCGCTGCCCCCATGGCTGCATTCCAGTGACAGAGCTCCAGAGCAAGGCTGGGAGAGATTGAGGAGACATTCCCTGGCCTGAGGGACAAAATGTGTTCATGGATGGGTCTGCAAGGGCAGGAGAAGGGAAAAGAGTTCCAAGACACGCTCTGATTAAGGAAAGGGAATTAGAGCAAGCGCAGGTTACCGCCCGCATGGTCAGCTAAACCGGCGGAGCTGTGTGTGCTTGGAAGAGCCTGGCACTGAAATGCCCTGAGCAGGAAGGCTCAAATATCTGCTGGTGACAGCAGGGCATCTAACAGGGTGGCAAAAGCAATTCTGACCTCTACAGCAACTACTGGATTGCTTATTAATGTATTTCTAAAACAAATAATTCCAAGATAAGGGATTGTGGAAGCAACAGACTCGGGGAACTCATTTTACAGCAAAGATCCTCCAGGGGGTTATGGCTGCTTTAGGAATACAATGGGACCAACACAAGCCCTGGCACCCCCAGAGCTCAGGTCAGGTAAAATGAATGGGGAAATAACGAAATTCCTTCAGAAGCTGGTGATAGATATTAAGATGCCACGGGTACAGCTTTTGCCATTGGCTTTGGCAAGAAGAAGAGCCAGATCAAGGGCAGATAATCAATTATCTCCCTTGGAATTGCTGTTCGGAATTCCTTACCCTGCTAATTCCCCACCTAGTGGGGTGTGCACATAAAGGATTTATATTTCAAACAGTCTGTGGCCACAGTTCTGTCTCCTGTGAAATCCCTACCACAGGAAGCTGGGGTGGCACAGAGCCTGCCTTGGCACTTTGCTGTTCCCAACATCCAACCAGGACATCGGGTCCTGTCTAAGGAGTGCAGAGAAGCACCAGTGGTGGCCAAGTGCCGTGGCCCATCCCAAGTGTCCTTGAGCACAGAAACAGCCCCAGCACAGCTCAGCACGGGGGGACCCCTCACCCTGGGCTCAGGGGCTCTCAAGCCCCGCAGATTTGCACTTCCCGGCTGCAGCACCAGCATGGGAGGCCCCACTGAGCCTGCACTGAAGGCAACGCAGCAGCAGCCAGGGCTCCACAGCGGGGGAAGCCCCTGGGCCTGCCCACACATCCTCTGCTCAAATCCTCTGCCTGGGCACCCTCCTTTGGCATCTCCAGCCACTGGGGCCAATCCTTGCTGCCACTGCTGCAGCTTCGCTGCTTTCTGTGCCTGCAGTCCCACAGCTGCTGGGGAACACAACGGCACAATTCCACTCTGCCCCCCAACATACCAATTTAAATTTCTTAAAAACTCATTTTACTTCTCAGGTTTGGTTTGGTTTGCCTCGGGGAAAGGAATTTTAAAGGCTTGTTTTTAAGGGATGTTACACCATTCAATAGAGATGAGTTCAGCATCTCAACAGACTGGGAATGGCCCAAAAGATCCCCACAAAGATAACAACCATCAACAAAACATCATCAGCCATCAGCAAACATCAAGGAACACCCATCCCAGACACCGTTCTGGGAACAATTGGAGACACCTGGTCTGGAAAAGGCTGAGAAGGAAATCCAGGAGTGGGACCTAATTAACATCAGAGGAGGAGAAATCCGGGTCCGATAGGAAAGCAAATATTAAGAACTACACAACTTGGAAGTAATGAACAATAAAGGAAGGGATTTCAATGTATAAATTTATGAAAAATCTAGTAAAACTCACGTGTGATTGAATGATTGTCTCTGCACACAGGGGACATGTGTGCACAAAATTATTTCCTTCACACATCTTGGCCAGAATTAAATAATGCCTTGACTCTCTATATATCAACTTAAAACCAGCTTCTCATGGGGAGGGCCACATCTGAGTCAACCAATGGCTGCTCTGGAAGTGAAGGATCGGTTCAAGGCAGCCAGGAGAGGAGCTTTAGAAATTAAATTAACACTGCTAATGAAAAGCACCTATTTATCATTTGAATGATGGGATCAGATTACAAGCTGTCCTCCAAATAATAACCAACCAGACAAATCCAGCTCCACACCTTCCTGCAAACCCAACCACGCCAAACAAGAAGGCGAGAGTTGTGGAAAATTAAATGAGTCTAGGAGCTGTATGCAAACAAATGATAACTGAAAAGTGGTGAAACAGATAAAAACGGAAGCAAGAAAGTAGATTATATTCCAGTCGAAATGTAGAAAGGATGGGAATGGGACACGTTTTCATGGTTCCCTGGCAGACCATGGCCATAAACGAATGCTGTTCCTCCTCTGATGTGCTGCAGCAACTCTTATCTTTTCCCATGCACGACACCTTGCTGAGTGCAGCTCATTCAGCAGCTGAGCAAGGGGATGCAGGTGGCAGCCAGGCCTCCTGATCCAGAAACGGCTACAAAAGGACAGGGAGTGAGGGAACTGAGAATAATCCAAAAATCAAAGAGGACACAGGAAGAACAAAGAGAGTCAACGCGTCAATCTGCTTGGAGATAGGGCCAGGGACTTGTACATGAGAAAGCAATGGGAGATCTCTTCAGTTTCAGAAAATGTTACTAATTGACAGAGACTGCTGCTCAGCCAAGAACATGCTCAATTCTTGAACTTTGAAAAGGAGAAACACTTAACATAGCCGTGAAAATCGGATGTTGTACTAAAGGAGGGGTGCATATTAGGGAGGACGCGCAGCAGGCGGATCGGGAAATCTGAACCTTCCAAGTAGCTTTCATTTTTTTTTCAGGAAAGGGAGAGGGAGATGCGGCCAAGAAAATGAGGATAAAAAGGAGGCGGCGTTTTAGAGACCCCATGGCAAATGCCGCAGGGCGTCCCTCGTTGTTCATTAATAAAGTCACTTTTACAGAACTCCTCTGTCTCCTTTGGGCACACAAAACTCTGGCCACCTGAATTTTTCCGCACAGCCCCGGGGCCTCTCTCAAACATCCCTTGCCCGCCTCGGGCTCCTGCCGGGGCTCCACGTGGGTCCCGGCTCCATCCCGGACTCACCCCCAGCTCCCACCACCCTCAGCTCCTGCTCACCCCGAGCTTCCGCCGGTTCAGGGCAGCAGCAGTTGCTTGGCCCGATGGCCGGGCCGGGCCCAGCGCTCCTCAGGCGAAGTTTCCGAGAAATGGCGGAGCTCGGGGAAAGGGAGGGGAGACCGTACCGTGTGCAGAGCCCGCCCCTCGCTGTGATTGGCTGATTGTGCTGTCACTCCTCGATTTCGCGCGCTGATTGGGCAGAGCAGGGTCAAGCCCGTCCCCGGGGCCAATGGCGCCATTGCGGCAGCGTCTGTGTGGGCCCGGGAGTGGCAGCCGCAGAGCTCGGAGGTGGCCCCAGAGCTCGGGGCTCGCGGCGGGCTGAGGGGGCGGCAGGAGGCTCTGGCGGGTAAGTTGTGCCGTGCCCAGCCCGTGTTCCCCCTGGGCTGAGGCCGCTGCGGGAGCGGCTGCCCGCGGTCTCCTTCTCGCTGGGGCCTCGGCAGGAGCCGGTGCCGGAGCAGCGACTCACCGCGCTCTGGTCGCTGCCGCTCCCGGGGCCGCACAGGCGCTCCGGTAATGGCGTCTTTGCTGTGGCGCGATCGCCATGGGGGCGCTACCGGGACCGGGCTTGTTTCCACTCTGCCCAATCAGTGTGTAAAATTGAGGAGTGACAGCAGTATCAGCCAATCGCAGCCAGGGGCGGGCTCTGCACCTGGCATGGAGTCCCCTCCCTCTGAATGTAAGAGTCTGAAATGAGGGATGCGGAACTCCAGGCGGGCTCTTTAAAATGCTGTTTATTATATCCAAATGAAGCAGCAATTTATTTATCATTTAAAATGCTGTTTATTGTATCCAAATGATGCAGCAATTCATGGGCCGTGGGTGACAAGAGCCCAGCGCACAGCCTGACAGCCACATCTGTGGGTTTGTCTGAAAGCTTCCTCTAGTTCTGGTTACAATGCATTAAATAATTTTCATTACAGAGCATCCTAAAACATGACAATAAATCAACCCCTTCACTATCACCTGTAGCCTATCATGCCTACTGATATTACTATATTCTTGTTACTATTTTCCAATCAGAAAATGTTAGTGTGTTCCAGTTTAAGCTAGAAGTTGTTTTTCAGTTTTCTTGCAGTGGAAAATCCTGAGATCTTTTCTCTACTTGCAACATGGTATTTTTGTTTGCCTGTGAAAATTCTTTTCCTTGGTAAAAACATCTTTTGTTTGAGGTGGATTTATCCTTTGCTCAGAGTCATAAAAGCCCTTTCCAACTCACTGCCCTTTGCCTTCTTAGTTACCCAGTAAGACTGGCTCAGCAACTCTTTTCTTCTCCATCAAAATTTGCTCTCATCTCTATTCCTTCTTCAGATTCTACATTCAAAAATCTTTCTGTTATACAAACAAATGTGTGCGACCTTCCTGTCAACACCTCATCCTTCCTAACACATGGGGCTGTGCCCTATAGGGGATGGGGCTGTGTCCTATAGGGGATGGGGTTCTGCCATATAGGAAATGAGGTCCTGCCCTATAGGGGATGGGGTTGTGCCCTGCACAGCCCCTGCAAGAACAAACTGCACTTCTGGACAGCAGATCAATATGATTTTGCAGAAGCTGATTTATTGTTTATAATTCACCCTAATTATCCATTTCTAGAACCATCACTCATGTGGGGACACACTCTACAATTGGTAATTTTAGGGTATTGATCCACCCATTCAAACCCCCCAGAGTCAGTAATTGTTGGTCGCATGCAGTTTCGCCGCCTCCTGTTATCTTGAATCTTCTAATCTTGGTGTTCTGTGTTTTCAACGTCTTCTCTCCTGATTTAGCATAGTTTATTTTCCAGCGGCCTTGGGGGGTTTCAAACAAGTTATTGAAAAACTCCCGAAATTTTCTCATGCTGTGCTCTTCTTATAAACGCTGGTCTAAATTAAGAAATACACAAAACCAGCTAGCATGTGAAAGAAGTGTGTGAACAAACAGCAAAATATGCAGAAAGAACTGAACAGCTGAACATAGCAACTAAATATGTTTTTTGGCTGGTGCACACCACACAAGGCCCAGATTTGTACAGACATGTCCACTGGTGTCTCAACCTTGTTCAGCATTATTACAATTCCCCTTCTTTTTTTGCACCAGCCAAATCGTCTTTGTTATCTCATTTTTATCTTATCTTGTCTTGTCTTATCTTATCCTAGCCTTATCTTATCTTATCTTATCTTATCTTATCTTATCTTATCTTATCTTATCTTATCTTATCTTATCATCTTATCTTATCTTATCATCTTATCTTTTATAATATTCTTTATATTATCTTATTCTTTCATATCTTATCATATCTTATTCTATCTTTTTTTATCAAGCGAATCACTAACTTTATTTATGGAAAAAAAAATGTGCTAATAACGAACAAAAATATCCAAACTCCTTGATTATATCTTTCAACCATCCAGGTATTCCCCATCCTTCTAACCATTCAGCCAAACCCTAATAATCCACAGTTAACACTTAACTTCCTCATATTGTTGTTTGATCTTCTGGTGAATGGATGCAGAATGGTCAGAAAGATACATACAACACATCCCATCAAAATCCTCACAACCGTGCCCATGTGCTGATAGCAAAAAATCTATAGCAGCTCTGTCTGCAGTGGGGTGTTTCTAATAGTATTTATATCCATAAGAATTTGCTTCAAAACAGTGGAAGTGATATTCAGCTATTCATTCACTCAACATCTCAGCTTCTCAAGCGTAGTCAATGCCTGAGCAGTTGCAACACCTGGGGAAAGAATTGATGCTATTATTTGTGCCAGAGCACCCCAGAATTTCAAACAATTGTAAAAATTAGGCTCCAAATCCCCAATTTCTCTTTTAGCTCTTTTGCTGTGCCCTGCTCTCCAAAGGGTCTGATTCAACAACTCATGCGTGCCAGGAGCAAACAGTTAACTTTTGGGGGATATTTGGGGAGAATTTGGGGTTTTTTGGGAGTTCTGAGGGGTGTTATAAATGGATATTTGGTACGTTCACGTTTCAACTCTTGGCCATATGCATTTGCCTCTCGCTTGATGGAAGCTGCTGTGGGCCAGGGCCAGCACCAAGCTGGGCTTTGTGGGCCAGGCAACATGGAGAGTCTTGGCTGATCTTGGTGTGTCCCTGGCCTCAGCAAAGGCTTGGAAGATTTGCCTCCCAAGGCATCCTGCTCATTGGCTCTTCCTGTGCGCCTTGGAGAGAACAAGGACGGCATTTCTGGCAGCTGGGCATTAGCAGGCCTTCAAACAGGGGCGTGTTGTGGAGCAAGCCCAGCTGAGACACCCTGCGAGGAGCCAGCCCAGTGCTCCTTGCTCCTCTCTGCTGACACCAGATCGTTTTTCTGGTTTTGGGATGAGCCAAGCTCCGTGAGGGGGTGCTACGTGGACACGAGACAGCTGCCCCTGTCCCGCTGGGTCCCAGCAGGCAGCTGCCTCGCAGCAGTCCTGCACATACATCAGGATGCGGGCCAAGAGAGGTCCTGGAAGCTGAGGCAGCTGATTTTAAGCTTTTGCAGGTGCCTACAAGTCAAGGTCAACGGTGTTCCCACAGGATACAGCAGTCCTGAGCGTTCCCCCCAGAGCTGCCTGATGCCGCCCATTCCTTGTGGCACCTGTTGCTTTCCTGTGGAATGTTCTACCTCCACCAAGAGTAAAGAGGGAGCTGGAGAAAGAGCTTGCCAGGCCACTCCTGATCCTTTCCCAGCAGTCCTGCTCAAGTGCAGCAGCCTGAGCTGAGCGCCAAAGTGCGAATGTAAGAGCCGTGCGCAGGAAGGGTTGGTGGGAAGGATGATCCAGGAACTACAGGCCTGGCAGCCTGAGCTTGCTGCCGGGGAAGGCCTTGGAGCAGATCCTCCTGAGGGCCAACTCACAGCACTTGCAGGGAACCAGGGCATCTGCTGGACGGTGGGAAAGCTCTGTGGAGGGATGGGGACAGCTGGGGGTCCTGGCAGGCTGTGAGGGCTTCTGTGCGGCTGTTTTAGGGGGGTTGGTATTGGTGGGCGTTGTGGGGAAGGAGTTGCCTGGTAGGTGAGAGGTTTAGGCTGGAATTTGAGTCAGCTTGAATGCAGGTTTGGCACAGCCTTGCTTATAAAGGGCAGAAGGACTAGCTGTGATTTTTTCTGTTAGTGGTCCTGATTCTTTCCCAGGAAAGAAAAGGGGAGAGCTGTACTTTATAAGCCACTGAAATATCTGTAGCAGAAGGAGGATTAGCCATTTTGCAATCTACTCATTTGTTTGGGCTCACTCAGTAACATTGAGTGGACTTCCATTCCTTGTGAGCTTTTATTCCTTCACAGAATTAGGATATTATCATCTCTTCATTGTAAACCATTTGCAAACCAAAGAAAGGCCTTGGTTTTGCCTCTGTGTAGTGTTGTTTCAGAAAGTGACTCTCAAGGAATGATGTTAGGCAAATGAGTTGCTGCTTTGAGAAGGGAAGCAAACTTCCAAGTCTATCACATTCTCAGGCCATGCAGATGAATTTGGGAAGTTTGCAACGTTTTGGAACTACTTGAGTTGACAACTGGGAAGTAAAGCTTTCCTGAATTGAGGATTCTTAAATGCCCTGAGCCCACAGAGCAGGACAGCGTGATTTGCTTGTGGTTTGAGCCATTCCTAACATTCCTGTTGCGCTGTCTTAGACATTTGGGCCAAGGGATTCCTTCCAACCTGGGCCACATTGGGAGGGCTCAGGGCATCCCCAGGGCAGGCGGCAGTGTGTGCAAGGGCCCTTTGTGACACGGTGCAGCATGGTCAATGGTGCCCAAGGATCCTTTGTGACATGTGGTGACTTAGGAGCTGGCGGTGACTCGGCCACGCCACAGTGCTCGGAGCCCGCGACGGGACAGGACGCGCCAGAGCAGTGCCGTGAGGAGCCCCCGCACAGCACACTCGTTTGCGTCTCACCCGGAGCACTTCCGAGGCGTTATTCCTGCAGGTGACCTTGTGGCAAGACCGTGGGACTTGGTGTCCTGTGGCCTTCCCGAGGATTTTCTATTGCAGGTGCACACGCGGCAGGTGCAGTCGCGGGACTTGGTGACCTGAATTGTTTACGAGGAGTCTCCTGTCCTTGTGGCAGGAGCCCTCAGGACCAGAGTGCAGGACTTGCTGTCCTGCAGCCTTCCTGAGGCTTCTTTGTCGTGAGTGTCTTCAAGGCACAACTGCACGACTTGTTGCCTCTCAGCTTTCCTGAGGCATCTCTCTGCTAGGTGCCCTTGAGGCCAGACTCTGCCATGGCAGGTAGATTTCTCGGCCTGTTCAAGGTGTTCAGAGGGAAAAAAAAAGAAAAGCCCTGGAGTTTCCCCAGCACAACAACCTAAAGAACTGGACCCGTTTCATCCAATGCAAGATGGTGAGTGGCACAGCTGGGCCACAGGGCTGATGGCTGTTGCCAGCTTGGCCCCATCCCATCCCATCCCATCCCATCCCATCCCATCCCATCCCATCCCATCCCATCCCATCCCATCCCATCCCATCCCATCCCATCCCATCCCATCCCATCCCACTGTGTCATGGCCAGGGACAGGACAGAAGAGGGGCCGGGCAGACACCCGCAGTGGCCGTGCTCCATCCTCTGGGGCTGTCCCTGCCCAGGCAGTGCAGGGCTGGCCTGTGTTCTCCGGCCTCTCCCGCAGCCCCTCAGCTCTGGCTGCGCTCGCTCTTTGCCAGGTGCAGCCACGGACCAGTCACAGGAGCAGGAACCCACCCGTGGCAGCTTCCGCAGAACACTGAAGGTACCCACAGCCATCCCACCTGGGCTGGGCCTGCTGTCACTGCTCAGCCCAGCACAGTGCTTGGAGCATGCCATGGAACTTGCCTCTCTTCGCTGTCCCTTGTTCTCCTGCAGATGTTCCGAAAGTTCCTACGCATTCGACGTAGAAATTCAAACACCACAGCAACAGAGAGCACAGCCAAGCATGACTCCAGGGTGACTGAGCTGCAGGCAGAGCCTCATGTCAGCCCAGAGTCGCCTGAGTGCTCAAACGAATCTGGCACAGCAAGGAATGATGACAGGGCAAAGGCTGACACGGCAGTGACTGAGGACGTGGCCATCCCAAACGCGGACACCAGAGAGACTCGGGGCATTGCAAATACTGACACTGCTCCCACTGCCACTCTGAGCCAAGAACTCATCCTGGACTATTTCAAGAACCCTTTTGTTTCATCTCAGCAGCCAGTAAGCAGCCTGGGCCAGGGCTCGAGGCCTCACAGGATTGGGTCCCCACTCACGTCATGGTCACTGAGACCCCTCAGTCTTTGAGGCCAGCACATTGTGGCAGGGAGGGAAACACTTCTTGGGGGAAGCTGGGGAGTTGCTCCATTGGACAGTGCTCCAAGTCTTCCCCACTCCAGGTGCCAGCCATGGTGAAAAGCATTCACCAGAGTCTCGAGTCCCACGTTACTATGGATGCCAGGCTGCGCACTGTCATTTGGAGGCTGGCTGGAGAACACCCTGCTGACGTGGTGCTGACCCTCCTGCGCTGTGCCCAACGTGTGACAGGTACGGGGCCCACGTGCCTTGAGAGCTCAGGGCTCACCAGCCTTTAGGGCCCATCGCCCTGTACAGCCTGTCCAATGGGGTCTGCCAGACAGGCGGAGACGGTCCAGGACCCTCAGGCCCCTCTGTTTCCTGAGCTCTGTTTCCTTCCCTGCCCCTCAGGGCACTGGGGCTCTGTCACCTGGGCCCCACGGCTGTACAGGGCATGGTACTGTGACTGAGACCCCCCTGACACAGAGCTCTGATCCCACAGAGCTGCTGCAAGGATGTGGAGAGCCATAGCTTCATCGGGACCCACAGTGGAGAAGGTGCTGCCAGTCCTGCTCTGTGTGATGAAGGGTTGGCCTGTGCACAGCATGTGCACCTCTGATGGGGACAACAAAGACGTTTTTGCCCTGGCTGTGAGTTTCTGGAACTGGCCTCTGCTCGCTCCCCAGCCACGTCTCCAGCAGCTCTCCATCCTCTCCATGCCTCAGGCACTGGGCTGAAACCTGGGCTAGGGACAGGCTCAGGGGGCACCAGGCCCGCTGCTCCCCCTGCCTCTCCCCTCAGGCCCTGCCCCATGGACACCTCGGCACTGAGTGCTGTCTCGGGCTGCTTCTTTTGCAGGCAACTCTGGTCATCTGGCTAATTGTGCCTCAGTGCCACAAGGCAATGATCCTTTATTCCTCCCACCTCTTTGTGGCTCTGCTCTTCCACATTGTCATCACCACACAGGAGATGCCAGAGGAAGTCGATAACTTCTGGAGAGCGTGCCAGGAGCAACACCGCCTTCCCTGCAAGCCCAACAGGTCCCAGTCCTCCTGTCCTTCCAATGCGCTTGCAGCTAGCACCAGTGCTCCCAGTGTGACCTGGACTTTGCTCTGCACACAGGTTTGCAGTGCAGGCCATGAAGGCTCTGCTCTTCTGTCTGCAGTATGAGCCTGAGGTGATGGCCATGGAGCGCAAGCGTGGCTGGGACACGCTGCTCTGTGCTGACACCCAGCACTATGCCGCGGGTCTGCTGGCCAGGTGAGACCCTCCCCCCCATTTCCCCTCTGCCCCCAACATTTGTGCTCTGTTCCCGGGGTGCCCCACACAGTTCTTGTGGTCATAGGCCACAGGGCCTTGTCTCCAACGGACAGCCAAGCAGACTGGAAAAGGCTGGGAGAGGAGGTGCCCAGAAGGGGCAGCCTCCCAAAGTGAGCACATCCCCTCCAGGGATGCTGGGCAAAGACTGGATCTCTGTGAGTCAGTTCTGAGAGAGGTCTGCCTGCCCACCTCAGTGTCTTGGTGCCTTTTCCCCCTGCCAGGGAGATGCGCCGTGTCTCCCTCTCCTTGTGTTCTGGGATTGCACGCCGCCTGCTTGGGCAGCTCAGCAGGGAAGAGCTACGCTGGGATCTGCCTTTCCTGGCATTCCTTGTGGAGGTGAGCCTGATGGCCAGTGCTGCCTCGCTGAGCTGCCTCTCAGCTCTCTGCCCTCTCCTAGACACAGCTGCCTGGGACAGTGCCCGTGCCCTGTGCTGCTGCCTGGGCCCAGCCCTGAGCGGTTCCGGGCTCCTGCCGGCTGGTCCCCTGTCACTGCCCTGTGCCTTCCAGGTCCTGGACTGCTTGGATTTGACTAAATGTGCTGACAGCATCCTTGAAATCATGTCAAGGCATGTGCAGGGCAAGTGCAGGGACAGGCGTCACCTGGTGCTCAGAGGCCTTGTGGTGCTCAGCAAGGATCCCTCGATGGTGAGAAGGGGGCAGCGGCTGAAGCTGCGCTGGGGAAAGCAGCCCCTTGGGCTGGCTGGGCTTCAGGAGCTGAGGCAGATAGCTCCCAGCTCTTCTGCCTCACCTCCCCGAGTTCTTCAGGACAAGCCTTTGTCCTGTGGGCCCTGTGGCAGTTGGGTGGGGTTGTAGTGCCAGGGCAATGGTGGTGGTGCAGCCGTTCATGGCTTCACAGCACAGCCTTGTGTTCCACACAGGCCAGAAAAATGTGTAGCCTGTCTCAAAGCCTTCTGGAGCTGCTGCGTGATGCAGATGGAGAGGTGGTTGGCATGACCCTCCGCGTGTTCACGAATGTGCTCCAGGACAAAGACATCCTGATATCCAACACCACTGCCCTGAAGCTGGCCGAGGCGCTCCTGGCACTCTTTGACAACGTAAGGCTCTGTGTCCTCAGCCACAGACATTGGCTGCTGCCCAGAAACTTTGTGCCTGTGGGTTATTTGAGCCATTGTTCAGGAGGCTGGAGTAGTTGGTGCCAAGGTTTTTTCCTTTCCTCCAGGACAACGGACATGTGCAGCTGCTCTCCCTTGACCTCTTCTGCAAGGTGATGGAATTGGTAGTAGATGAGGGGAAAAAGCCTCTGAAGTCAAGTGTGTGCCAAAGCCTACCCCCACTTTTATTCCACTGCCATGATGAAAATCGGCGTGTGGCTGAGGTGAGGACTCGTGGGCTGCTGGTGCATCCCTGGCAGGGGGCTCGGCTGCCTCCCGCTCTGGTGCCTGGCGGCTGCAGCCTCTCCAGGCCTTGGCACAGGGACGCGGGTCCTGTGCCCTGGGCTGCGGTGCCATCTCCACATCTCTGCTGCTCTCCAGGCCTCTCGGGAAACGCTGCATTGTGCGGCCAAATTCCTGAAGAGGAAGAATCTCGTACAACTGCTGAAGACAGAGAAGCTGTGGCAATTCGCCGAGCGCCTGGTAAGGCCGGCCTGGAAGGCGCAGCCTCAGCCGGGTAGAAGCCCCCTGAGCGCGGCGCTCACTGTGTGCGGCCGGCAGCTGTGGCCCTGCCCAGCGCTGCACCCAGGGGCCGCACGGGCTCTGCTCCCGGCTCCTGCTGCCCCGAGCCGGGTGCCGATGGAGCCCCGGCCCAGCGGGGCTGCAGGGCGGGGCGGGCCGGCACCGCGGCTCCCCGGGCACAGCCGGCCCTGTGCCCCTGCAGAGCCCGGCGCAGCGGCTGCTGGCCGCGCCTCAGGGCCGTGCGGGCAGGGGAGGCCGGGGCCGGGCGCGGGCAGCGCCGGGCAAAGGGGCAGAGCCCGCCCCGACCCTTCCCTCCCGCCGCTCTCCGCAGGTGGCAGAGGACAGGAGCCGAGCGGCCGAGCACCTGCGCCAGGCGCTGCCGTACCTGGACAGCCCGCAGGAGCCCCTGCGAGTGGCGGCCCTCAGGTTCATAGGTGAGCCCGGGCTCCCTCCCCTCCCCGCCCCGCCGCAGCTCGGCCCCAGCCCCGCCTGCTGCCCCGGCAGCTTCTGCCGTCCGCGCCCGGCGCCGCGGAGCCCCGCCTGGCCTCGGGGCTGCTGCCGCCCTCCCGCAGCCGTGCCCTGGGGCGGCAGCGTGCGGCAAGGGCCGGGCTGAGTCCTGCGGGCCACGAGGGCGAGTGGCCGCAGGGCTGGCAGCGCCGCGGGCAGGGAGCTGTGCCGCTGGGCAGAGCCGTGACAGGCTCTGTGTTCCCAGGGCTCGCCGGACGGAGCTTGAGGGGGCAGAAGGAAGAGCTGCAGGTGATCAGCGAGGGTGAGTGAGGGCAACAGGCTGTTAGCGGGGCCTGCCGGGGGGAGCTGCAATCACCGGGCAGGGAGCTGCAATCCCTGGCCCGGCTACGGAGGGCTTCGCTCCCTGTGTGGACAGGGGGTGGCGTGGACGGAGCACAGAGAGATTTCAGGGACGTGGGCGGGGGGATTCGTGGCCAGCACCTTGCAGCTGATCCCCTTGGCCCCTCCTCTCCTGTGGCCATGGCAAGAGCTGGCTGGGATGGCCCTGGCAGGAAGGTCTCCCTGGATTCCCACAGATCCGGGCTCTGACCGTGGCTCTGTTCCTCTCTCTTCTAGCTCTTCAAGCCCTGAGGAGAGATGACAGCCCTTCCCAGACAAACACAGGAGATCAAGAGATACTCAACGGAAGAGCTGCAGAACCACGCTCATCTACTGCCTCAGAAGAACCAGCATCTCTTCAAGACCTCCAGATGCCGTGGAAGATGAAGCTACCTTGAGACCAGAAGAGACCAGCTGGAACTCCAGGCACAGCTGATGATTGCCACAGCTGAGCCTGTGGGAAGTTTGTGTGGCTTCAGCCCTCTCCCTGCCTATAGATAGCTCTATCCCTCCAGCCTTCAGACACTGCCCATCCTCTCTTCTTCCCTCCAGTATTCCTCCCTTTTGACTGCTACCTCCCTCCAGTCCTCAGATTGTGCCCATCCCTTTTGTTCCCCTTCAGCTCATCCCTTTGCTTTGCTTTCCATCAATAAAGTTTGGCTTCTTCACTTTGCCTGCATCTCTGTGGAGCTCAAGCGATGCAAATCCAGAGCCCTGGGACACACAGGCCCCTTCTGCCGTTCTGTTCGAAGCCGTGTTCTGTGCAGAGACTCAGAGGAACGAGGGCAGATCAGGCTGGAAAGGTCTCTGCGCTGAAGCTTCAGTTCCACAACACTGTGAAGTTTAAGGTCTTGTCACAAGGCTGATGGCTGCTGCCAGCTTGGCCCCATGCCACCCACTGTGGACGTGGCCAGGGACAGGACGGAAGAGGGGCAGGGCAGACACCCCACAGCAGCCGTGCTCCATCCTCTGGGGCATCCCGGGGCTTTCCCTGCCTGGGGAGTGCAGGGCTGGCCTGTGTTCTCAGAAAGGAACGGTTGATCTTATCCACAGGAAGCAAAATCAGCATCCCTGTTTCCAGATGTCAGGTAGGAGGAGGCGTTTGGCACACCAAAGGCAGCCGGGCTTCTAGGTGGCGGCAGCTTTGGTCTAGCAGAAGTCTTGTGCCGTATGGAATTTTAGCTGGCAGAAACCCACTCCCGGCCAAGGCCCCTGAATAGGAATGGTGGCTATTTTCCACAGGAAATTAATCTCACCATCCCAGTTTCCAGATGTCACTTAGGAGAAGGCATTTGACAGTCCAATGGCAGCCATGGTCCGAGCATATGGCAGCTTTGGTCTGGGAGAAATCCTGCACCCTATGAAATTTTAGCAGGTGGAAGCCCAGTCCCAGTTAGAGGCCCCTGGATATCAACATTGGCTCTTTTCCATGGGAAACAAAACTCACCATCCCAGTTTCCTGATGTCAGTTGAGAGGAAACATTTGGTGCAACAAAGGCAGCCACTGTCTTAGGAGGTGGCATCTTTACAGGGCACACGCCCACAGATTTTTCTCTCTCGAGGCTTCAGAGAGTGCAACCTCCTTTTATCCTTAACTCCCGGCCACACTTTGCTCTCTTCCCTTCCCCGTTAGCCAAGGTACTCGGAAGATACAGCCTTCCCAACCCGTGTACCCCATATTTCCCCTTGAATCTGGCATTTCTTCCCCAAGTTCAGAAGTTCAGCCTTGTGCAGACTCTTGTCTGGTTCAGGAGCCAAGCTGTCTGGGCCCAGTAACAAACCTGCTGCCCAAAGCTGGTAGAAGCTTTGCAACCCATTTCAAAGACCCTAACAGCCATCCCTTCACCCATGAAATGATTTGTAAAGACGTTAGCACACATCTTTCCTCTCACATTGATGTTTCCTCTGCTGGTAACAGACTTTTAAACCCATCCTTTGGCCTGACCTCTCTGCTGTAGTTCCGTGGACAGAGCCTGTTGTCTCTTCCCCCTTCCATGGGCAGACCAGTGTTCAGCCATCTCCAGGACAGCAGGGCCCCACCCCACGTCACCGTGACCTAGGAAGACAAAAACCATCACTCCAAATGTCCCCCATCCTCCTTCTTCCCAGGCATGTGGCTCTGCCAGTGGGGTTTGCTGCTGGTTGCCACAGGAAAAAGAAGACTACTGTGATACTGTGGGGCTCAATGGAGCCAAACATCCATTGTGTCACTACAGAGCCTCACAGAACCAAGAGTCCAGGGTGACACAACAAGGCCTTGTAGAACCAAGGAGTCCAAAGGCCTAAAACAGATCTTGTATGGCTCTGCCTTGGAAAGAGAAACCTCCTTGGCACACACTTAAGGGGAGTGTCTGTTTGTAATGGGGAAACTCAGGTGTTTTAGATTGCTTCAAAATGAGAAAAGGAAGAAAACCCCTGTTTCCCTGAATGCTGCCAGTTCTCCAACCAAAGCAGATCCCAGGTGAGTGAGGACAGACAGGATGGGGCTGGGCAATGTGGAGCAAGGTTGTCCACACTGGATCAGACCTCAAGGTAGAGCTTCTCTGAGCAGGCCAGACCTCTTGAGGAGAGACCTTGGATCAATACCAATCACAGAACGCTGCACTCAAATCTGCTCTGAAGAGAAACAGTAATAAAAGACACTCTTTAAAATAGGAACACTTATTTCTAAGAAGTTTTTTGAAATATTTCTCCATAACTCTAGAATAAAACCTTCCTAATCAACTGCACTGGACCAGAGGGAAAAGAGAGGCAGAGCCATGGTTTGTCAGGACTTACTTGATCCCAGTGAGCCCCGTGGTGCATTTGGTGCTGAGCCCTGGAACCTCAGGGCCTGAGAGGAGATGGCACCAACCTTTCCAGGAGCCCCAGTCAGAAGAAAAACCCAAAGTGGCTCGAGGCATTAATGGGTCCCACTGAGGTCCGTGCCAAACACAGGCTCCTCATGGACTCCTTGAAGGTGAGAACTGGAGGCCATGACTGCCCAAAAACCTCTCAGAGACTCAGAAAATGTTATAAATAGATATGCCAGATTTGTCCAATTAATCAAAACAACAAGGTTAAATTTAGCAGCAATTTATTAATAACAGCAATTGTATATAAATTAATACAATCAAAATATATTAGTTACATATATTTAAGAAAATAAAAAATCTGGCAGTGAGTAATTTAGTCTAATTGAGGTTTGGTTCAAATAAAGCACAAGCAACACTGACTGGGGGTATGGGTGGGGCCCTTCCTCTCACACCGTACCAAACCAATTAAGCTAAAAATCTCACTTATATACTGTTTACTAATACATATTAATACAGAAGCTTCTGGTAAGCTCCCCCTCATTTCTATTCCTAAAATCTACGTCACTATGTTGTGTTGCACATGCTGCACCAGCGGTCGGGGGTCTCTCTCCTTTTGGGGTCTTGTTTCCGATGAAGGCTCTGGGTCTTCCTCAGTGTTCCCTGACTGGCCTTGCAGGTAGCGCAGGCACACTAAGCTTAGGGTTATATAATTAAATATATGTTCCCACAACAGGCCTTAGTCCAGCATCCAGTGCCTGGAATGATCCCAATTTGGCCCAATTCAAGGTCAAAAGTTTTATTTCTAGTTGCTGTTCTTAGACCTATATCCTTACTATCCTCACTCCCACTAAACATCTGGAGGATGATTTCATCTGCTTTGTTTAACCATTTCCTTTATCCTTTCTGCTTTATAACAATTAAATACAATTTTTCTACTGATTATAAAGCAACAATTTTGCTAATGTAGTTGCAATTTAACTAGCACAAATCACATTTATAACAATCCTCCATTTTCTCTTTTTATCATATTGATTCAAAAAAAAAAGCTACATCTTGGTATTTTCTATATCTCAAATAACTCTGACTTTTAGATTTCTTTATATCAACTTCTAATTCCAATTCTATGGCAATTTCTTGCATCAAATTTAGAAAAAGGTTTTTATTTGAAGTTGGCAAATCCCAGTTGCCATAGTGCTGGTTTTAATTGTTTACATAGCTCATTTAGTTCCCTTAACTCTTGTCCTCTGAACTTTTCTTTATCCCTTTTTATTTCTTTTTGGCTTTCAATTATTTTCTTATTGGGCCCCTTTTCATTCTCATCTTTTTCAAAACAAAAGAAATTTTCATATCTAAAATAAAACTAATCACTGTTAGGATAAGGAGCTCGCCTCTTAAATCCTAAATTCCTTTTTACTCAATACATAGCATTTATTCCTAAAAAAAACTTTTGTGATCGTAACAGGCAGTACTAACATATGGATGTGCCACAAAAACTGATTCCATCTTATCCCTGACTCACATAGAGCGATTGCATTTGTCATAGGGATCGGGAATAGTTTGTTTCTTTATTGCTGGCTCTTGTGCTGCTTGTTTTGGATTCTGTTCCATGCAGTCTTATGGCTTTGGCCAGTTGCCAGGGGTGAGCACAGTGAAAATCCTCAGGACTTTTAACCTTCTACCTTTTCCTCAAGGCCCCTTGGGTTGCAGCTAAGGGCCGAGATGTCCATCTTCTCGGTAGCAAAGTTTTTTATCCTGGGATTCATTTGCCACCCTTGGCCTCATAAAGCTTGTAGGAGCCATTTTAACTTTTTCTCTTCCAAGGATGGCATAAATTATTTGTAGTTTTGCAGCACTGTCCTGTCTTATTTCTTTCCCTAAATTGATCAGTTATACTTTTTTTTCTTAATCCACTAAAGCTCCGGAGATATTCCAACTACAACAAAATTTGTTTTCATATACAGTTCAGTTAACAGTTCAAAAAAAAAATCACTAAAATATCTTTCTAAAGTTAACTGTTGGCATACACAACCTAAACAAACTAAACAAATCAATTGTCTCTCTTTTTCTTTAGCCTTAGTTATTTTCTATCATAAATTAAAACAACACGTACCAACAACACAAATGCTTTAAGTCACAGTTAGTACAATCCCAGTGTGTTAACTGTTTTTGGACCCTCTTAATAACAGGTGTTACCAGTCCCTTTTTCTGGAGTTGCAGTTCCTCAAATAAATCAGTTAGTGTTGACTGCCAGAGGCTCCTGAGGAGTTTTTCAATTCACCTGGGCCATTTTCATTGATCAAACAGGCATCTAATTCTTTTTCATCAGCGCTGTTCTTCCTCCAGGCTCAACGAGGTTGCCGTCGGCAGATAATTCAAAACGTCTGAATTTCAATCATGCACCTCTCAAAACAATTTTAAATTAATATTTCGAACAGTAATGCTATAGAATAACATTTTTCACCATATATATAAAAAATACATCCCACTTTGGTCCCAAGGTACAGTGGTTTTATGCCAATTTCATATACACTGTAGCCTTTGGGCACCAAATATCTTCTTTAGACTTAAAATGAATTCATTACAATTATTAAGTATGTTTTTAAACCCAAATGAAAAGGTTTTAATCAATTTTTTAGTTCTTTTTAATTTTATATTTAGGTGTTGAAATAATTTTTCAATCTTTATTTTGTATCAGCCCTTTTACCCATGAAGCATGAGTTCAGGTTTTTGTTTTTTGTTTGTTTGTGGTTTGTTTTTGTTTTTGGTTTTTTTTGTTTTGTTTTTGTTTTTTTTTTCTCCTTCTAACATTTTACCAACAAATACTGTCCTGGTCAGATAGAATGTATTGAAAAATCAAGAGAAGTTGTTTGAGCTGAAATGTCTTTTTCTTTTAATTCTTTCAAATTGTTTGCAGTGGTTATAATATACCCCTGTTTAAGCTGTAGCCTAAGCCACAGAAAATGCTTTTACCTACTGAGTTATGATGTACTATAACTAGCAGATATTTTCTCCTGCCTATTCTGGTTAACTTGGTAAAATGAACTTTGATTCTTTTCTTTTTCGAACGGCCTATAGGCTGTTCAACTGCCTCCAAAGGGAAGACTCCTTAGCCCTTTTTTGTTCACTTTCTGACATGTAAGTCATCTTTGACTAATTTGTCTCCTAATTTCAAATATTCCTATACACTCATAAAATTTTAAAAAGGGCTCACAAAGTGCCCTTGTTCCCCAGTGAGTCTTTCTATGTATGTTGCTTAGGATCTGTCATCAAAAGATTTTGGTACTACTATTCTACCATCGGACAAAATCCATTCTCCTTCTGTCAGAGTTTCTCCTAGCTCTTTAATAGCTTCTATCTCTGCTAAGAAAAGTATGGGGTTTCATTTTGTGTTTCTGCCTCCTGAAAAGTTATCATTGCACTGTTGTTTTCTCTTAGGGCAGCCTTTTCTGCTTCATTCTCAGCCAAACTATTTCCTCTTACTTCAATCTCTCTTTGTTTGCGGTTACTTGTGTTTTCTGGACTGCTGCCATTAGAATCCTGGCTTCTATTTTTCTGTCTCTTCTTATCTCTTCTAACATATACTTTTTGTGCTTCCCTTAACAATTCCTGAAGTCCCCTATCCTACCAATTTTCTAATTTTTCCAGCTTCTTCCTGATGTCCTTCCAAGACTTAGTTATGAATTGTGTTTTTAAAAGAACCTGCCCTGCTGCTGAATCAGGGTCTATGCCTGACTATAATTGTAAATTATTTCTTAGTCTTTTTAGCCATTTTATATTGTGTATTCATCCTTTTCTTGGTGCTCACTCAGGGCTTTCCCCATAGTATTTAGTCACCTGGGCACTGTTCTTTGCATTTCTCGGATAATTATCCACCCAAAATCCCTTATATTCTGCCTATGTTCTGGCCTCTGACCATCTTTATTTCGAGCTCTTATTCTTAACTGTCTCATTATTTCTCCCTCTTTCTTTATAAATAATATTCCTAAAATAGCCTGCAATTTTTCCTCCTAGCTAAGAGGTTCTTTAAAATGTAGATTTAAAGCCTGACAAATCCAATTTTCAAATGATTCAAGTTCTGGCCAGTATAAGTTTTTTGCATTAATTTTTTTCCTTTGTTCATGCAATTATACAATAATAGATCAGTTTCTGCTTTGGGATTCCCTTGCATCCCTGTACCGTAACATGATCCCCAGTGGACTGTTCCTGAGGAATACTGCTCCCCTTCTGGGAGCTCCCCTCTTGGTTCCCAGGCACACCGGGTTCTCGCGAATTTTTCTCATAATTTGCAACCCCTGGATCACAGGTCTTACTCTTCCCTTGACCCATCTCTGGCAGCAACACGCTAAGAAATCCCCTATTCCTTAGTCTCCATCACTCTCCCTCACTCGTGTCGTGGTTCAACTCCCTCACTCAATATTTGCAGTATTTCATCCTTTACCAACTACCAGCTCCACTCTTAAGTCCTTAATTTCCCTTTTTATTCTCCCTCCCTTCTCTTTCTGGCTACTTTCTGCGAACCTTCTAATCACTTACTATTTTCCATCTATTTTTCCCCTTCCAAAAGATAAGTGAACCAACTCAGTCACTCCCTTCCTAGTTAACGCCTTCGAGCGTTAGCTCCCTTTTCTTTAAAAACTTTCACACAGCCGCCCACCTTACCCAACCCCGTGGCACTTACAGCCCCTTTTCCCACGCGGTTCTTGTGCACAAGATATTTTACGGGTACTCCACCACTTGCCAGCACTCCCCCGGGAGCCTTTTTGCACACCTCCTTTCACTACCTTATTTTGCTTATGCTTTATTTAAATGTGGAGCTCCTTCTCCAAGACAGCTTGGTCTAGTCTCAGGACCACCTTAACAACTGGTGGGGAGTTCCTTCCCAAAACAAGCCACTCTTCCCTTGGGCTGGAGTTCCCGGCCAATGCACCAAATTTTTATAAATGGATAAGTTTGATTTGTCCAATTAATCGAAACAAGGTTAAATTTAGCAGCAATTTATTAATAATAACAGCAATTGTCTATAAATGAATACAATCAAAGTATATTAGTTACATATATTTTAGTAAATACAAAATCTGGCAGTGAGTAATTTAGTCTAATTGAGGTTTGGTTCGAATAAAGCATAAGCAAAATTGACTGGGGATACACCGACTGGGGCTACAGGTAGGGCCCTTCTTCTCACACTGTACCAAACCAATTAAGCTAAAAATCCCATTTATATACTGTTTACTAATACGTATTAATATGGAATCTTCTGGTAAGCTCATCCTCGTTTCTATTCCTAAAATCTACGTCACTATGTTGTGTTGCACATGCTGCACCAGCGGTCGGGGGTCTCTCTCCTTTCGGGATCTTGTTTCCGATGAAGGCTCTGGGTCTTCCTCAGTGTTCGCTCTTTGACCTTGCAGGTTGCGCAGGCACATTATGCTTAGGGTTATATAATTAAGCCTATGTTCTCATAACAAGCCTTGTCCAAGTGTCCAATGCATGGAATGATCCCAATTTGGCCCAGTTCAAGGTCAAAAGTTTTATTTCTAGTTGCTGTTCTTAGACCTATATCCTTACTATCCTCACTCCCACTAAGCATCTGGAGGATGATTCCATCTGCCTTGTTTAACCATTTCCTTTATCCTTTTTGCTTTATAACAATTAAATACAATTTTTCTACTGATTATAAAGCAACAATTTTGCTAATATAGTTACAATTTAATTAGCACGAATCACATTTATAACAGTACCATTCTCGAATTTTTGAGGTACCATTTCCAAGTGTTTTGGGGGACCATTCCCAGGGTTTTTGGGGGATCATTCCTGGGTTTTTGGGAGAAATGTTTGTAAATTTTTGAGGAATATTTCTGAATTATTGAGGGAACATTCCGGAATTTTCCTGGGACCATTCCTGGATTTTTGAGGACCATTCCTGGATTTTTTAGGAATCATTCCTGGGTTTTTGGGGAACATTCCTGGGCTTTCTGAGGGAACATTTCTGAATTTTGGGGAGCATTTCTGAATTTTTGAAGTACCATTCCCAGATTGTTTTGGGGACCATTCCCAGATGTTTTGGGGTACCATTCCCAGGCATTTTGGAGTACCATTCCCGGTTTTTGGGCTGTCCCTGAGCCCGTTCCCCTGTGCCAGGTTCCTGGGGTTCAAGGAGCTGCTCCTGGTGCCCGGCGCCACAACATCCCCTTGGTGGAGTTGGACACCGAGGTGCAGGCGGGCACCCAGAGCAACGCCACAAAGATCTCCTTCACCAAAAAGTAACCCAAATCCGCAAAAAAATTGCCTGGAATACCTGAAAACTTTCCCAAAACACCCCAAATCCCAGAGAAACGCCTCAAAACCACCCCTGAATACCCCCAAAACTGCCCCAAAACACCCCAAAATCCCAGGGAAATGCCTCAAAACCACCACTCAATACCCCAAAACTGCCCAGAAAAGCCCCAAATCCCTTCAGGCCGCCCCAAAATCCAATGGAAACACCTCAAAATCCCATAGAAACCCTCTTAAATCCCTCCAAACCACCCCAAAATCCCTCCAAACCATTGCAAAATGCTATAGAAACACCCTAAAATCCCTCCAAACCACCTCAAAATTACTCAAACCACCCTAAAATCCCTCCAACTTCCCCCCTCAAATCTCTCAGTGCTGCCCCCAAAATCCCAGAATTGCTCAAAAACAGCCCAAAACACAAAAAATCCCAGGAACAGGAATGAATTAGGGATTGGGAACAGGCTTGGGAATGAGAACAAGTTTGGGAAGGGGAACAGGAATGAGATAGGGATTGGGAACAAGATCAAGGTGCTAAAGCCGTGATATAAATAGGTGCCTTGGTTGGGAAATCTCAAATTAGAGAACCAAAACCAGTAGAGGCAGGAACAACTTTTCCTGGCTGGGAACTGGATTCCAGACCCTGGCAGTGTGATCCATGCAGGACCATCCAGACTGGGATCATGGGGGCTGGGATCACATGGACTGGGTTTCTCCAGACTGGGACCAGATGGATCAGGGCCTTCCAGACTGGGATTGTACAAACTGGGGACACATGGACTGGGATTGTACAAACTGGGACCATATGGACTGTTCTGGCTGCACCGGAACGATGCGAACCCATGGGGCCCTGCCCCACCCAGGGGTCCCTCCCAGTCCCGTTCGGGGGCGCAGCCAAAACTCCCCGGAGTGAACGCGGAGGTCCCAGAGCGCTCCCGGTGTCGCTCCTAGTCTTGGAGCAGTCCTGGAGCGCTCCTGGTGCTGAATCTGATCCTGGTGTTGATCTCAGTCCCAGAGCAGTGCTGGTCTTGGTCTCAGTCTCAGACTCAGTCCTATATGGGGCCAGGCTCGCTGCTGGTTCTGTTTTCAGGCTTGGTCTCAGTCACAGTCTCAGAGTGGTTCTGGTCCCAGTGCTGGTACCGGTGCCGGTGCTGGTCCCAGAGTGCTCATAGTGCCAATCTCAGTCTCGGTGCTGGTTCCGGTGCCGGTCCCAGTCCCAGAATTCTCCCAGTGCTGGTCCCAGTGTTGGTGCTGGTCTCAGTCTTGGTCCCAGTGCCAGTTCTGGAGCCCATTTTGGTCTCGATCTTCATACCAAAGATTTTAGGCCTGTTTGGGTGATTTTAGGATAAACTGGGCAGTTTTAGGTCGGATTTTAGGAACCATTTGGATAATGTAAGGTCCATTTTCAGGATTTTAGACCCCTTTTGTGTGGATTTGAGGTCCCTTTGGCTGATTTTAGGCCAAACCTCGTGGATTTAGGCTGCATTTGAGGCCCTTTCGTGTGATTTTAGGCCAAACCAGGCCCTTTCAAGAGCGTGTGGCCCTTTGGCCCCGCCCCTTTCCCCTCACAGTTCCCGCCCTTTCCCTGACCCCGCCCTTCATCCCTCACAGTTCCTCTCCTTCCCTTGGCCCCGCCCTCTTTCTTTCACGGTTCCCTCCCTTCCCTTGGCCCCGCCCTTTTCCCTCACAGTTCCCGCCCTTTTCTTGACCCCGGCCCTTTTTCCCTCACAGTTCCCGCCCGTTCCTTGGCCACGCCCCCTTCCAATTACAATTCCGGCCCTTTCTCTGACCCCACCCCTTTCCCCTCACAGTTCCCGTCCTTCCCTTGACCCCGCCCCCTTTCTCTCACAGTTCCCGCCCTTCCCTTGACCCCTCCCCTCCCAGTTCGGGGCTCGGAATGGGGGAGGAGGAGGAGGAGGGAGGAAGAGGCGGAGCGGCAGCAGAAGCAGGAGGAGGCAAGGAATGAATCAACCGCGCTAACCCGGAGCTCCCTGAACTCGCAGCCCCCTCAGGACCATCGCCCCACATCCCAGGTGCCCGGGGAGGGGGAGTTCCCGCCAAATATCCCGAGGGGGTCCCTGGGTTTGGGGATTTTTGGGGGGATATTTGGATCTTGCCGGGCTCCAGAGGAGCAGATGGCCCTCGGGGGGACACCGGGGGGTCCCCGGGAGGTGTTTTTGGAGGTCCCGGTGGGTGCGGGCAGAGCCCCGTTGGGGGGCGGGGGGATGGGGGTCCCCCCGCGGTGGGGGTTGGGCTTCCCGGGCCGGGCGCTGCGAGCTCTGCCGGGACCACGAGGGGAGCGCGCGGGAGCGGCGGGATCGGCGGGGGGAGAGCGGTTTTGGGGAGCCCCGGGAGAGCCGCGGCTTCCCTGAGCGGGACCCCAGAGAGAGGGGAGCCCGAGAGTGGGGGAGGAACCCCTGGGATTGCCGGGACCCCGGCGGGGGGTGCTGGGGCTGGAGGCGCGGCATGGCCGGAAAGGGGTTCGGGGGTCCCGGTGGCGGAAATGGCTGCTCCCAGTGTGAGGCCAGGTGCTTCTTCAGTGTCGTTGCAGTTTCCTCGGTACTCCCAGTATGAGCCCAGTCACTCCCAGTCATTCCCTATGATGATGCAACTTGCCCCCAGTACAGTCCCAGTTGCTCCCATTTTCATCCAGTGTGTTCCCAGTCTCTCAGTTACCCCTAGTATAGTCCCAGTCACTCCCAGTATGAGGCCATAGTCCCCAGTTGTTCCCTGTCAATGCCAGCATGACCTCAGTAGTCTCCAGTATAATTCCTGTCTCTCCCAGTATAACCTAGTAACCCCCAGCATGCTCTCAGTCACTCTCAGTCCTTCCCAGATCACCACGATTCCAGTTGTTCACAGCCACTCCCAGCCAGTCCCAGTATGATTCCAGTCACTCAGCCCCCTCAGCGGCGGCGCTGCTGGGCGGGCATCAGTGCCTGGGGCTGGGGCGGTATCGCCTCCCTTTGGCTCCGCCTGTCCTGAGCCCGGCCCCGGCCCCGGCTCCTCCCGGGCCCATGGAGCACACTCGCGGCGCGGCCGCTCCCGCCGCCTCCGCTGTGGCTCCCCCGGCCCGAGCTCCGCCGCTCGGCAGCGCGGCCGCCGGCCCCGAGCCGCCGCTGTCCCGTTCCAAAGAGCGAACGCCTGGGGCTGCCCGGCCCGGGGCGGCTGAGTGGCGCTCGGGGGCCGTTCCTGGCCCCGGGCCGAGCGGTGACAGCCGCGTCTCGCCGGCAGGGAAGGCGCAGCAGGGCCTGAAGGAGCGGAACCGGCTGGGTTCGCTGCTGGGGCGCGGCGGCTGCGGCAGCGTCTGGGCGGCGACGCGGCTCTCGGAGAGTGCCCGGGGAGTGGCGGGGCCGGCGGCGGGCGCAGGAGGAGGAGGAGGAGAAGGAGGATGGGGTTCGGCAAGGCGGATGGCGAGCTCAGCCCGCTGCTGCCATCAAAAGGGTGCCACGAAACCACGTCCAGCACTGGGGCGAGCTGGTGAGTGAGCAGGACCAGGGGGAGAAGCTGGGGCGTGCCGGGCGGGGATGAGCCGAGGCCCGGCAGGGTGGGAGAGGCCGGGAACCTTGAGGGAGAGCGGGTGTGGGGCCAGCAGAGCATCCTGGGCTTCCCGATATCAGCCCTGCTGACAGCATCGTGCACCTCCCCCAGCCCAATGGCACCAGAGCACCACTGGAGATCATGCTGCTGAGCAAGGTGTCCACTGGCTTCCCTGGTGTCATCTGACTGCTGGAGTGGCTTGAGCCCTTCAACAACATCGTGATGGTACTGGAGCCCCCATAGTGGTGAAAGGACCTGCAGCATTCAATTTGGGCACAGGGGTTCCTGCCCGAGGAGTGGTGTGGGAGCTGTTCCACCAGGTGCTGGAGGCTGTGGGGCACTGCAGCAGCTGCAGGGTCCTACACAGAGACTCAAACCAGAGAACATCCCGCTCGACCTGGCCACTGGGCAGGCAAAATTGATCGACTCTGGCTGAGGCGCCTTCCTCTGAGACAGCCTGCACCCAGTTTGTAGGTGAGCCCTCCTAGGGGATGCTCAGCCTCATGGCTCAGCCTGGGTGTAGCACCGGGGCTTCCCCCTACTTTGGCTGGGATGGGATTAATGCTTGAGCCAAGTTGATTTGGGTGGGAGTGTGAGAGGGGCCAACTTCCAGCCCTGCTGACAGCCTTCAGCACCCACTCTGCCCTGGGCTGAGGCTGGAACTGGGGCAGCCAGGCAGACAAAAACCCCATGGGGGTAGCAGAGAGGGGGGGGTCTGACCCCATGCCCTGGCCAGCTTGGTGTGCAGGCAAGGAAGGGCTTGAACTGCTCATGTGCCCTTGTTTGCCTTGCCTTATTAACATTTTTTGTGGCCATGCAAGCAGGGAGAAGAGTGGTTTTCCCCGCCACTGGGTGGCTTTTTGTTTTGTAGGTCATGGTCGGGCCCTCCCAGGGCTTCTGCTGGCCTCTTCCAGCACCGTGGACTCTTTTCCAACTCCAAGTTTGTACACAAATCCCAGGTGCTGGCAAGAGGGCAGTGGATCACCCCCTGTGCCACTGGGACAGCCCCCCCATGCCCAGGGATGCTGGGGTCAGGCTCTGGGAGCAGCAGCATCCCCCTGATGAGCTCCATCTGTATTCCATAGGAACACCATCATATAGCTCCCCTGGAATGGTACCCACTTTGGCTGGTACTATGGCAAGCCAGCTACCATCTGGTCCCTGGGCATCCTGCTGCATCACATGGTCTGTGGGGAGCACCTTTCAGGAGGGGCCAGAACATCAGCTGAGACCAGCAGCTCTCACTGCCACAATGGCTCTCTCAAGGTGGATCCTCATCTCTGGGCACGGGGGGAGTACCAGAGCTGGCAGACAGCAGTGGGCTCGTGAGCATCCTGCTCTGGCAGCTGCTGAGGGGGTGGCACATGTCCTGCTCTCCTGCTCTCCTCCAAAACAAAGAAGCTGATGGGAAGGTTTAGGCCCAGCTCTGAGCACATGCAGCATGGCCTGGGCATGGGAACGGTGGAAACAAAGGGGGCTGGAGCCTTCTCCAACTGACCAGTGGTTTCTGGTTTCCCTCCCCAGAGTGCCCAGATCTGATCAGGTGGTGTTTATCCATGTACTCCTTGGAAAGGCCCTTGTTAGAAGACCTGTTCTGTGGTCCCTGGATGCAGGATATTCAATCTGCCATAGAAGAAGGGAGAGAGGCACAGGCACACTTGATGCAGGCTCCTGGTAAGTTACAGCTCCACACATGCCTTGGCAATCAGAAGCAAAGAACCCCAGACTTCTTTGTCCTGCCTGTGTCACTGCACAGGGGTCATCAGATGGGAACACACAGCCCTTGTGCTGGAGCTGAGCTGCTCTGCCCAGCACTGGTGGCCACCATCCAAGCTGGTTTGGCTTGTCCTGGTTCACTGACAGCTGGGGCCCTGGGCAGAACACTGACAGCCTGGTCTCACCCCCAGGGAAAGAGAAGGAGAAGCTGTACTGGCTGAGGCTGCTGCTGCTGGAGACAGCGAGGACAGCAAGGATGAGAAACTCTTGCTCCACCTGTTCACTAGCAAGCTGAAAATAATGGACTTGGATTCTGGCACCTTCTTCAAAGCCAGGCTGCACAGCAAATTTGCAGATGAGTCCAGACCCAGGGGGATGCTCCCAGATTTGGGCATTGCACAGCCTGGACAGGAACCAAAGGTTCCCCCTTTGTTGGGAGGATAAAACTGATTCTTCAGTTGGATGCCAAGGTGCTTTTTGTCAGGGCTGGGGGGATGGGCTGGGGTGGATATGAAATGGGAGTCAGCTCCTGGCCCTGGCCAACAGCCCCCAGCACCCACTGTGCCCAGCTGGGGCTGGGGCTGGGGCAGCCAGCCCGACACAAACAAACCCCATGGTAAGAGCAGAGGTGGGACTCCAGAACCTGTGCACAGTTCTGCTTTGCTTTGCAGACAAGGAAGGGCTTGGGCTGCTCCACTGCCCTTGTTTGCTTTGGGATCACCATTACTTTTGGGGGCAGTGCAGGGGGAAAGGGAGAAAGCATGGGCTTCCCTCACCTGTGAGCTGGTTTTTCACTGGCATGTAGAGGTTCAGCCTTCATCCAGCCCCTGACAGAGATAAAATTTTTTACCTTGTTTCTTGTTTCTCCTTTTTGTCTGTAATCAATTTTTATTAATTTGTTGTTTGTTTCTCTAAAGGAAGCATTCTAAGTGCTGTCCAGTGTGGATGTCAGGGTCCACACTAAATGTGGAGTCCTGATAGGTTCTTTTAGGGATCTCAAAGCGCAAAAGACACAGCAGGGGACAAAACCAGTTTACTTTTGCAAAAATGCACCTTTATTTAGTGCCAACCGAATGCGATAGAGGGACAGGAAATAAAAGAGAGAGAGAAAGAAAGAGAGGAGAGAGTTTGAATTTTGTTTCATGTTGCAAAGAATGTATCCTGTCAATCACATTTTCTAAATTAAACCAGTTACTGTATGCCAAATCTTCTCCCCCTTGGGAGGGTCTGGCATTATACTTAGCTAGCAAAGCGAAAAATGCAGCTTTATCTTTTTCCGACATTTTTACGAAGGGACTAAAACCACTCTCAGGGAGGCACACTTAAAATTACACAAAAGCACAGCTAAAACTGTGTTTCCCTTCTCATCCCTGGAGCGGGTGAAGAGACCACACTACTTGGGAGGTACTGCCTTAGTTACAAAACAGCCTGTCTCTTCACGATCCCAAGTAGTCAAAAACAGCAGCAAACTCCCAGCCTTTCGCTGAGGACAATCCCCTTTCTTCCCTGCCTGGGTTAGGGGATCAAAAAACTGTCTGGGAGGTTCTCTCCTCAACTACAACAAGCAGCTCAGCAACACATACACTAACAAAAACACAAGTCCCATCGTTTGCACAGTTCAGATCCTTTACAAAAAATTCTCTGAATTCTTCTGAAATGGAGTTGATTCTCCACCTGGGTCTATGTGCAGATTGCAGGAAGAACCCAATACCACCTCCCTTGCTTTCCAACACTGTTCAGTGCTTACGGTACTGACAGGCTGAGTGCAGCTGAAATGGCACAGGTCTTCCCCTGGTACAAAGTGCTCAGAAAACCCCCAACTCCTCCAGTATCAGGGAATCCTGTCCGTGAGGCCAATTAAATGTCAGGATCCACACCACATGTGGAGTCCTGATAGGTTCTTTTAGGGATCTCAAAGCACAAAAGACACAGCAGGGGACAAACCAGTTTAAAAATGCACCTTTATTTAGTGCCAACCAAATGCTATAGAGGGACAGAGAGAGAGAGAGAGAGAGAGAAAAAAGGGGTTGGGATTATAGCTACCAAGACAGGCAGACGATCTTCGTAGAAGCAGCCGAGGTCCGTTGCCGTCCGGGGAGATCTCGGGGTCTTTAGTTTGAGGGTGTCTTTTATAGTCTTTTCCAGGGCGTCGGGCGACTGGCCAAAAGGTGGGAAGATTTATGGACTATTGTATGTGGAGATCGTTGCTCCAAGAAACAGGTGGAAACAGGACGCTGCGCAAGTGGCCTGCGTAGGAGCAGCGCACCATGGCAAGCTCCAGGCACACCAACAGTCCTTGTGACCAGTTCTGCAGCAAGTAGCCTGCGTAGGAGCAGCACACCATGGCCAGTTCATTGTTCTCACACCTGTGGGAGCAAACTGGCCCTGGTTGGAATGGGCAGCACCTGAGAACAGTCACTTGGCATTGCTCTCATCCCTGGCCAGCGCCTTTAAACTGCAGTTCTTTAGGCCTCAGGCGAGGGTCGTTGGGCAGAACAAACAAGAGGCTTTTAGATGGACTCTTACAACCATGGAGCAGGGGTCATCAGATGGGAACATCTGTTCTGGAGCTGAGCTGGTCTTGCAAGCACTGGCAGCCACCATCCAACGTGGTTTTACTTGTCCTACTTCAGTGATGGCTGAGTCCCTGGCAGAGCACAGACAGCCCGGTCTGGCCCCCAGGGAAGGAGAAGCAGCTCCTGGAGAAGCTGTACCAGGTGGGGCTGCTGCAAGGACAACCTCAAGGATGACAACCTCTTCCTGGCCCTGGCCACTGGCAGCTGGAGATGATCAACTTCGATTCTGGCACCTTCTTCAAAGACACTCCATGCCCAATTTGTAGGTGAGTCCCCAGCCAGGGGGATGCTCCCAGATCTGGGCATGGCACAGCCTGGCCAGGCACCAAAGGTTGCCCCCTTTGCTGGGGTGGATGCAAGGAATTCTTCAGTGGGCTGCCAAGCTGCTTTTTGGCTCTGGGCAGCTGCTGAGGGGCTGGATGTGCCATGGCTGGCTGCAGGCTGGGCACATGTGCTGCCCTCCTGCTCTGCTCCCAGGGGCAGCAGTGATTGGGAGGTTTGTGCCCAGCTCTGGGCACAGCCAGCATAGTCTGGGCTCTGTGGGGTTGGGACAAGGGGGACGGAGCCTTCAGCTGACGGTTGGGTTCTGGTTTCTCTCCTTGCAGCCGGGCTCTGCGGATGCTGAGGAGCTCTGGGCTGTGCCAGGGCTCTGCTGGGCTCAGCCCTGGGCACAGGGCTCTGCCCTCACAGGGCTCTGAGAGCTTTGCATCAGACGAGCCCGTTCCAAGCACACTGCCTGAGCTTTCTGCTTTTGCAGGTGAGGGAGACGCTCCTGCAGGCCAGGAGATTGCAGTTAGGGACACAGACCCAATTGGCAAGACCCAAACTCTCCATGGTCCCAGCTGAACTCCTGGATCTCCACGGGATGTTTTGTCTGTCCCACTCTTTGTTCCTTCTTGTCTGGAATTGTGCAGTTGCACTTTCTTTCTCCTCTAGAAGTGCCACGAGTGGGCAAAACCTGGCGAGGGGGCATGTTCCTAAGGCAGTGCAGCCTGGAGCTGATGGATGGAGAATTGCCCTTCTGCACTTCCAAACCAGAGCAAAAGCTGTAAGTGGGAATTTCCATCGTTAAGAAATCACTGACAATTTCAATGGAAATGTGCACCTCATTTGAAGGGTGAGAAGGAAGGGCATCTTCTAAAGGGTTTGGGGGTTGTCAGAGTTTAGATTCCCAGTCCTGCTTGAAGCTGGCAGGGCACAAAGCAATTTCCTCTTGCTTCAACCACAATTTAAAATAACAATATTGGAAATAAACCCCAAAATTGTTTTAAAAAGTCTGCTGAGGTCAGTAAGATGGACCCATGCCATCAGCACATTTACAAAGTAAATAACTTAGTTCTTGTTATTAAAAAATCAGTTATCCCTTTATCCAAAGCTATGAACTATTTTTCAGTAACACCTTCATTTTGTTTTTATCTTTCACATTTTTCTGTGGTTTTTCCTTAAACCAGAAAACATGCCATAAAAAGAGTGTCCTTGGCTCCTGGTTCCCGTGTGCAGCAGCTCCTTCCTGCTGGCTGAGCTGCTCAGGCAGAGCCCGGCAGCTCCTGGCCCTGCAGGGCTGAGGCTTTTCCCCAGTGCTGGGCACAGACTGATGGAGCAGCACTGCTGAACATGGGGACACACAGAGGGAGCAGGAGCAGCTGCCTTTGCCCACCTGCAGCTCCAAGGGCCAAACTCTGAGCAGACAGGGCTGGAGGAGACTCGCAGGCTCCCTGTTTGCTGTGCTGCCCCACTTGTGCCCAGCCCAGCTCTGTGTGGGGCAGAGGGAGAGCAAGGGGCAGCTCCCTCCCAGCCCCCTGCCCAGGGACCCCTCTGGCCCTGGGGCTTGGGGCACTGTCAGCACCCACTGCTCCAGCCACCGCTTCTGCTGGCACTGACAGCAACACCCAAACTGTGGCTGATCCCGAGGGAGCAGCAGCAGTGCCTGGATCTGATCCCTGACTCTGGGCAGGCCTGGACAAATGACCCCCACAGCAGCAGCAGCAGCAGCAGCAGCAGCACATGGAGCTGACTTTCAGCACAGCCCCTGCCACTCTTCCCTCCCGTGTGCAGCGGTGTCACAGCAGCCTGGGGCACCTGGGAGCCCCCAGTGCCAGCAGGGGCTCGAGATGGCAGCCCTGGGCTCCTGGAGGCTGTGCAGGGAACAGAGGTGGGGACTCCCTGTCCATGTGGAGCTTCCAGATGGAAAAGCTGCTATGAGCAGGCAGCTCCAAGTGCAGAGAAAGGAGGGGCTGGAGCCCTTGATCTGCACCAGTTCCACAATCCTGGGCAGCAGCCACTGAGCACAGGGGAAACAGAGGGCACAGCAACAGGGACAAAACCAGTCAAGGTAGAGACTGGGAAGAGCCAGAGCTGGGAGCAGGAGCAGCAGCTTCCCTGCACCCTTGGAGAAAGCTCTTGGCTGGTTCAAAGTGCTGAAAGGTGTGAAGGGGAGGGAGGAGGCCACACCAAACAATGCTGCTGGTTCCACACCCTCCCCTCTCAGTGTCCCAGAAGGAATTGGATGATCTGTATTCTTCTCTCCGAGTCGTCTGGTCCAGCATGAGCAGCTGAGCACCAGGAGCTAAAGGAGCTGAAAGCCTTAGGCCACAAGAGCTGAGCAAGAGGGAGCTTTTTGACCTAAGTAGTGCTGCCAACATGGACCTAACTGAGCCCAGCAGATGGAATCCTGGAATTACAGAATCTTTTCATTGGGAAAGTCCTGCTCTTCACACAGCACTGTCAAGCCCACCGCTGCGGGAGACTTCTGGATTCTTTGTATCAGGGTGGACAGCGTGGAACGAGACTCAAACGCTCTGTAAATACTAAAAGCTACAGCTGCAGTTTATGATAAGAGAGTCTGCTAGGAGCTGCCCAGCACAGCCACATGCCGATTAAAAAGATAAAAGGGGGGAAAGAAAGAGAGAAGGGGAAGGGTAGAGAGAGAGGGTAAAGAAGCTAAAGAGCATAAAAGAAAAAGAGGAAGAAGAGCAAGCAGGGGGAGGGAGAGAGCAATGGGATAAAAGGGTATTTGGGTAATGGAAGAGGGAGAGGGGAGGAGAAGTGGGAGAAGGAAAGAAGAGCAAAGAGTAAAGAGAGGAAGAAGAGGACGACTTCCCGTTTGTAGTACAATAAATCCTTTTTCATCATAAATATTCTGATCCCTAAGAACCAATCTAATACAAAATACTAATATATGCAGCCTATAGGAATACTTATATTAGCATACTGTGTGACATTGTAAACTCCAAGATCTAATCTTTGGGTGCTGGCTAGTCTTTTGTGTCTTTTGGCCTTGCCCTCTGGCCAAAAGCATTGTTTAATTAAGAGTGGATTAGCTTCAGGGAGCCATCCTATTGTGTACCTGGTTATTTAGTAACTAGGGCTTGGTATCTCAAACGTGGCTTTCATTTCAATTTCATTCATGGTTTCTATATTCCCACAATCTGAGCATTCATATTTGCAAGATTCCTCCCTTTCATCTTCTCCAACACCCCAACACCAGCACAAGCCTTTGTGACCATCTCACAGCAAGGATAAGGAGACCAGCTGGCCTGGATGTTTACACCTCAGCCACAGTAACTATAAACTCATTAGGGGTGCATAGAGTTCACCTCTAGGCCCAGAGGCCCATAGGGAAAGGTCTAAGTGCCCTTCTCTTGGGAAGTTCCAGTGCTACACTGCAAGGTGTTTTTGTACACTCTGGAAATATCAGCATGGGGAGTCGGGGTGGGGACGGATTTTTGGCAGGGCCATTGTAAATAGAGGGCAAACAGTGTCCCACATTCACTTTGAAATGGCTCACTATACAGCCAGTGTAGGTTCCACAGTGGCCCCTAACAGAATAAAAATTAGAGGCCTTCAAAACCCTTTTCAAGAAGAACTGGTTCAAGGGCCATAGAACCATCTATCTGGCATGATCCTTTGCATGTATTAGAATGGAAGTTTTTGCCTCACCAGCCCAAAAAGATGGCTCCCACCATCTTCGAGTTAATTGCACAGTTAATTATCAAATGTCGTCACAGGTGTTTACAATTAAATGCCCTCAAAAAATCCCTCAAAAATCGTTATTCCTGTGACATGTCAATAGTTTGAATGATGTTTTGCAAATTCAACAGCCTTGCAAAGTCCCTTGCAAGGTTTCTCAGGACAGATTTCTTATCATTTACCAAGCCATAGACTGCTTAAGCTAAGTGGGGAAACTGCACTCTCTCTTAGAATGCACACCATTAAAGGGTGTTACAGTGTTCACAGATGGCTCTGGAAGAACAGGAAAAGCCATTGCAACATGGAAAGAGTGAAGTAACTGGCAAACACTAGAGGGATATGAGAGTAAATCACCTCAAATTGTAGAGCTACAAGCTGCAGCTGTGGCTTTTCAACATTTTCCTCACACTCCTCTAAATGTGGTAACTGATTCTTCATACGTAGCCGATATCTCTCAAAGATTAGACTAAGCACTGTTGAAGGAAGTTGAAAATGCACAGCTATTTAGGTTGCTTAAAACTCTGTGCCTTGCTATATAAGCCAGAAATTGCTCTTACTAATGTCTTACACATTAGAAGTCACAAATTTACCAGGTTTCATCCCAGAAGGCAATGCTCAAGCAGATAAGCAAGCGGCTCCTGCCTGGAGAGCACCACAGCCCGATATGTTAACACAAGAATGTCACATGATTTCTTCCACCAAGGTGTCCGAGCCTTGCAGTGGCAGTTTCAGCTTTCAAATACAGAAGCTCATAACATTGTTAACAGCTGCACTGACTGCCAAGGCCACACTGCACCACTGCAGGTGGAGGTAAATCCTCGTGGACTGCGTGCTTTGCAAATCTGGCAAACTGATATAACACACATACCTGAATCCGGCGGATTAAAATATGTACGTGTCTCAATAGACACATTCTCATCAGTAATATGGAAAACAGTTCACACAGGAGAAGAGGGTCGGGATGCCATTGCACATTGGCGATCTGCCTTTGCTTCTTTAGGTATTCCCCATATCATCCAAACCGATAACGGTCCTGCATATATTTCACAAAAAACAAGACATTTCTTACAGCTCTGGGATGTGTCACACCGCACTGGCATTGCAAAAATAGCAACAGGACAAGCCATCGTGGAAAGAGCACATGGCGCCTTAAAAATTACACTTGAAAAACAAAAGGGAGGAATGTGTGGTGAGACCCCATAGAGCAGGATAGCCAAAGCTGTTTACACAATCATTTGAGACTAATAGAAAACTCCAAGAACCCAGTTATTTTAAATCACTTCCTGTCATTATAATCATCTGGTGATGAACAGTTACCTAAATCCAAAGTGATGGTTAAGACCTTGACACCAATAAGTGGGGGGGTCCTTGGAATCTCATCACCTGCGGACAGGAGTACGAGTGTTTAACCGCAGACACAGGAACGCATTGGGTGCCTGCCAGATGTGTTCATCCTGCATGAAACCATAGACAATATCCTCCTGAGAGCTCCTCAACAGATGTGGTGGAACAAGATGCAGAACAACAGCATTCTCCTGAGAGCTCCTAATGAGATGTGGTGGAACAAGATTTAGAACAATAATTGGAACAATTTACTCACCTACCTCACATAATTACAGGACATTGAAATAACAGAGTTGTGTGGGGGTCCAGGGAGTCCCTCTGGACCTTCTGTGGGTGCAAGAACCCCCCTGTCAGACCCCTGAGAGACCCCTGAATAGAGCCAGGGGGGTCCGAGAGCTGGATCCAGCTCCATGGGAACATCTGCCTTTTCTCAGAGAAGAAATGCAACCTTTAAGGAAAACGAAGAGTGTGAATTGGATAGTTAGCATGTAGAAAAGGTAATTTTCGTGATTGTTTATAGTATCAGCCATGAGGCCAAGATGGAGGAATTGGAGTGTGGTATCTTCTTTCTTCTTCTTCTTCTTGTTCTCCATGTTGGTGGGAGATGCTGGGAAGCAGATTGGTTGGGGACAAAACTGGACATAGTAATAAGATATTGTAGTATTGGAAAGATATTGTAAACATAGAATATGTAGTTTAGAGTATAAAAGATAAGTCCTGCCTTTTGTGAGCAGACTTTCGTCCTGGACACGGTGGTGACCAGTCTGCTGCTCGCAGAGAGAACAGATAATAAACAAACCTTGAGACCGGACAACTGTCTCCTGCAGTCTTTCTTCGGCAGCTTCAAGAATACCCTGCGCCCTGATCCACCCTCCTATGTCCATCTGAGTGGTCTCAGGCACAGAGACCCTCAGACAGTGACAAGTTGTTTGTTTACAAAATACTTTCCTGTTTACAAATTGTCTGTTTTACTTAGTTGGAATTTTGCACAGTTCTAAAGTGGAAGGATTTATTAAGTTATAATTCTAAAAGAAGAGGTGTAAAGTTTTATGGTTATAGAGTTATGATTCTATTTTCAAGCAGCTAAATTGTGACATGTAAAACCAGAGGGTAGTAGATTTACTCAACTGCTTATGACCATAAGCACTGCAGCTTCAGATACGTGGAACTCATCACCATCTAAGAAAGCCAATTTTATTAAGCAAGGTAAAAGTCTCATTCCAATTGACCTTATGCTGTGTACGGCATCTTGCATTCAAAAGGATCCTTGCAGGTAAGATAACAGAGAACAAGCTGCATATTTGCATTTTGAATTTTTTTCAAATTATTCAAAAAGAAACAGGGAATTGTCACAGTACAAGCTGGCTTGTTGCTGGGCTATTCATTTGGCCATATATGGGAGAAGCAGCCTGGTCTGATAGACAGGCCTTTAGGGAACAATGACAGGACAGATTAGGAACCAGACAGGGATTTTACCCAATGAATTTCAGGCTATGCTGCAGAAGCTATTGGTCAGAGACCTGAGTCGACTAAACTTTCAACCAATCCTAAGTGCTTGCCCAGGAACATTAAGATTGGTATTTAAAGTGAAGTTGAAAACAATAAAGTGCTTTTTGTTGCATGGATCATAGAGTGCTGTGTCTCTGTCTTCGAGTTGGCACCAGCTGACATTACATTAGGCTGCTTAAACTTCAGCTATATTTTAGGGTTTTTACTCTCTTAAGGCACTTATAGTATATTCTTACTTAAAACTAAAACTTCTACTTCATATCTATATGTAATGGTTGTGAAAGCAAAACCAATGAGAGACACCAAGTCAGAAATACAATTTAATAGGAATATTTTTAATAATAAAATACATGCAATAGTACAAATGAAAAACCACTGACAGAGTCAGAATACAACAACTGACACCCCGCTAGTTAGGGTGGTGGTAGCAGTCCAGATGAAGTGGTCTTGTTGAAGGAATGATCACTTAGAAAGTTCTGGTAGCTCTTGGCCTCTGAAAACGACTGGGTAAGGGCTGCCTTGGTGTTCCAAATCTCAGTTTTTAGGTAGGTAGGAATCGTTTGGCTCCTCCCCTTGGATGGAGAATCTCACAATGGGATGATGCACTTTTATCAATCATGCAGTGGGACTCAACGGCCCATTAACAGAAGATACCATCCGGGAGAAAGGATGGGTCATGGAAAGATAAAGAACACTGCCCCACCTGGTTTTTAACAAATGGCCCAGCAGCAGGGGATATTTCCCACAGAGATAAGAATCACAGCCCCACCTGGTTTCAGCAGATGGTGATATACTACAAACCTTTGTTCACATCTTTACATAATAACCTAGGACACCATGTGCTGCAATAATATTCCTACCCACTAAAACTAAAACTTACACTTCTACTTCATGTCTTAATGTATGGCTTAATATATTTTAATTTCTCTAAAGGCTTTAATTCAATCCCTGCATTCTTCTCTCTCAGGGACTCAGAGAAGCTTCTATTTTACACACTCCAACAGGCCCTGACATTGGAGTGGGGCCCCACAGGAAAGGATATGGGGAGCCCGTATTACAGAAGATCCTGGTGCTTTCCGCCAGTTTTAGGGGGTTATAAACTTTGGGGGCACTTTTGGGGGATTTCCTGGTTAGTTTATGAGCAGAGGTGGCCCCTTTTTTGGGAGAATCCTGATGATTTCCACCAATTTTGGATGTTCTAAGCAGATTGTGGTAGACTCACTTCCATGAGTTCTTATGTCATCTGCCCACTGATGCCATTGAACTCGTCCGGAATGGTGCTCCCAGTGCTGCATGGGGTGGGGCAGCAAGGAGTCCCCCTCCACAGCACAGCGTGGCTGCTTCGGGGCTGGTGGCACTGCCCGGCGCTGGGGCCGTACTGGTGGTACTGGTGGTGCTGGGAGCTCACCTGTCTGGGGACCAGCAGGACTTGGGTGAACGTGTGTGCTCCCCCTGGGGTCCCCCAGCCCAGTGTCACTCTGCCCTCGAACAGCTGCTCCCAGTATTCTAAATAAAGCTTCAGTTTGTCTGGCCCTGTTTGTTGGGGGCCAGTGGAGAAGGAGTTGGAGGGACCCTGCAGGGGAGCCATGATTTGGGGGAACAGAACGGGTGCCGGCATGGATTGGGAATGGGGACCCTCAGGAAAGGTCATGTTCCCCCATTCTCACCATGCTCTGGGGGGCCTTTGGAGGAACCTGACCCCCAACACGGCACTGCACCAACCCCAAAGGTGCCAGGTCCCCCCTAAGCCTCCAAGGGGATCTGAGGAGGGGGCACATGGGGGGTGCCCAGGCCTGGCCAAGAGCCCAGCGCTGCCCCAGCCCAACCTGCCCTGGCTCCATCCCAGCTCCTTTCATGGGATGACACGTTGGTAAAACGGAGGGACAAGGGTGGGTGGTGGGCCCAGGGGGAGCAGGAGAAGGGATGGACAAGGAGGAGGAGGGCAAAGGAATGAGCAGGAGAAGGGTCGGAAAGGAACAGGAAGAGGAGGCAGGACTAGAAAGGGGGAGGAGTGGGACCCCTACCAATGTAATTTGGGAATCCCAGCCCCCCCACCCCCACTCTATGGTTGTCCCAGCTTCTTTTTCCCATGCTCTTCCACCTATTCCCCACTGCCTTCCAACTCACCACCTCCGTCCAAAATGCTTGGTTTCAGGAGCTCCACACCCCTCCTCCTTACTCTGGAGGTCCCATACCCCTATCCCAAAATAAAGGCACTTCATTGCCACTTTTTCCTAGGAGAAATGCCTGAGGTTTGGGATTTTTGGGGTGCAGTTTTGGAGCGGGACAGCTCTGTCTGGATTTCACCTCCCTCTTGTGGCCTCTCAGCTGCCCCTGACACCCTGGAGGTGCTGTCATTTCCCCTGTGGGGACAAGGACGTTCATTCCCTTCCAGGAGCCCAATGCCCAGCTGGGGCTCCAGGGCAGGGAGCTGGGGCCACTCGGCCTGGGGTCTCCAAAGCCCTCAGCAAGCCCCAAGTCCCTCCAAGGAACCCTTAACTCCCTCAAACACAGCATCTCTAACAGCCCCTGCATGCTCCCCCCATGGCACTGGCCGTGGCCATGTCACTGGCCATGTCCCACTGTGTCCTCACCCATGGCTGTCCCCTCACCATGTTTCCATTACTGTCAATGTCCCGCACATCTCCGTCCTAGCCCATGTCCCCACAAAAGGCTACCTCCTCCTCCATGTCCATTTGTCCCCAAGTCACTCTCCCTGTTTGTCTCTCGCCATGTCTCCGTCCCCCTATGTCCCCACTCATGCCTCAATTCAGTATCTTTATTTTAGTGTTGGATGTCTAAAAGGGATGAAGAGAAATCAAAAGCAAATCAAGGCCAAAAGAAAATAATTTCTGTGTCTGTGCCAGCTGTCTACGTGCTAGGGTGGAATGGAAGAACATTTCCTGGAGGGGTTTCCACCCCACTGTCTCCAAAATCTTGGTCGTTGCCCCAGTCCATCACCATTTTCCTGAATAGGACACCCTTTAGTAATAGAAAAACAAAAATGTCAGATCACTGAGGTTGGAAAAGACCTCCTAGACCATTCACAGCATCTGGATGCACACAGAAGACAGGACAGAACACAGAAGATTTTCTGGTGTTGAAAGCCAACAAATCCAATCTCCCCAACGAATTCCCATTGTCACTTTGAATCCCAATGGATGTTCCTGCCTCTGCGTAAATCCAGGTGCCCATAGGGAGACAGGATGATGCAGAGCAGCCATAGCCAGGTGTCTTCCCAACATGGACCACCAGGACCATGGATCACCAGGGCTTTGCCCAACACTGATCCTCTCATGGGAGATGGAGCTGGAGCAGAGCACGAAGCTCCTCCCATACTCGGGGCACTCACAGGGCTTCCCTTAGTGCTGTCTCCACTGGTGTTTGTTCAGTTTGAGCTGTCTGAGAAGCTCTTTCCACACTCAGAACACTTGTAGGGCCTCTCCCCAGTGTGGATGCGCTGGCGCAGAATGAGGGTGCAGTTGTGCTTGAATCCCTTCCCACATTCAGCGCAGCGGAAGGGCCTCTCCTCTGTGTGAATCCGCTCATGTAGAAGGAGATTGGAGCTGGTCTGAAACCTCTTCCCACACACAGGACACTCGTAGGGCCTCTCCCCGGTGTGGATGCGCTGGTGTCTTCTCAGGCTGGACATCCACCCAAAGCTCTTCCTACATTCCAAGCAGGTGTAGGGCCGTTCCCCAGTGTGAATAACCTGGTGCTGTGTCAGATCAGACATTGTCCAGAAACTCTTCCCACATTTCCCACACTCGTAGGGCTTTTCACCACTGTGGATCCTCTGGTGCTGGATCAGGCTGGAGCTGTCTCTGAATCTCTTCTCACACTCCCCACACTCGTAGGGCTTCTCCCCAGTGTGGATCCTCTGGTGCTGAATCAGATGGGAGCTCCGGATGAAACCCTTCCCACATTCCCCACACTCATGAGGCTTGTCCCCAGCGTGGATCCTCTGGTGCCGGATCAGGCTGGAGCTGTGACTGAAACCCTTCCCACATTCCCCACACTCGTAGGGCTTCTCCCCAGTGTAGATACTCTGGTGCCGGATCAGCTCACAATTGTACCTGAAACCCTTCCCACATTCCAAGCACTTGTGGGGCTTCTCCCCTCCATGAAGGTGCTCCAGCTCTGAGCTCGGGCTGGATCTCTGGCCGCCTTCCCGGCTCAGGGAGAGTCTTTCCTCCTCACAGCTCCCTGCGTTGGGTTTACAGCTCCTCCTCATGAGGGATCTTTGGGACTTTTCCTCCTGCTCCATTCCCCCGCAACCCGGAAATGAAAAATCCTGGGATAGGGAAAAAACAAGAGGAGAGCAACTTGGGCTGGGGGATTGTCCTTGCCCAAGTGCACATCAGGAAATCATTGGCAATCTTGTGTATGTAAGAGCCTCCAAAACACCAGGTTCAAACCAAAAATTCTCGAAATCTCAAGAGACAGATGAAAATCTCCCCAAACAGGAAGATTCGTCAAAAATCCCATCCAAAATATAGTCAGGCCCTGCAAAAAAAAAAAAAAAAACAACAAAGACCAACATTTAACCTAATAAAACTCAGAATCACCAAAATTCACCCCCGTGAAAATCGTGGATCCCCCTATCAATCCACTTGCTGCATATGGGGGGGGGGGGGGGGGAAACCCTTGTGGTTGCTGAGGTTGCAGATACAAGGAGGGATGGAACCTTGTGCTGCTTCCCCTTTCTCCTCCTATTCCTCCTTCTCCTGCACAATCCCACCTTCTCCTCCCATGTGCATCATTTGACCATCTTCTTCTTCAGCCCTGCTTCTCCTTCCCTTCTCCTGCTGCTCCCAGGCCCAGCACCCACTGCCGGCTCCCTCTTCCCCCCAAACCCACAGCATCCCAGTGCAGGGGCAGGGATGGAGCTGGGGCAGCTCAGGCTGGGGCAGCGCTGGGCTCTCGGCCGCTCCCGCCCGCACTCGGTCCCCACTGTAGCTGCTCCCGCCACGACAGCGCGGGGGGGCCCGGCCTTGGCACTGCCCCCTCCCACCTCCCCAAATTCCCCTCGCGGGGGGCGCTGAGGCCAGGGGGGTGCAGGTGGAGTCCAGGTGGGCAACGCTGGGAGCTGCGGCTCTGCCTGGACACTGCTGAGCCATCAGCGCCCCGCACCATCCGGGGCAGGGGCAGCAAGTGGAGCTGAAGGTGCCTCACCCAGTTTGGGGGATCGGCTCCCTCGGGGGGCGGCAGCACCGGGCATGGATTGGGTACCTGAGAGTGACCAGGAGACAGACAAGTGACAGATCAGGGGGGCCGGGAAGAGTCGGCAGCCAGAGAGCACTGAAAATCTCATCAGTGAGCACAGTGGGATCTTTGGGGACTAAACATGGCAGGACACCCATGGAGGGAAGGAAGGGAAAGCCAGGAAGGGCTGCCAGCAAAAGGGATGATGATCCCAAAATATCTCTGAAGGGTCCCTTGGGAGCATGTTGAGGGAGTTTGCACATTCTCCCAAAGGTAATCAAGGACATGGACATCCAGGGGGGGCAATAAGGGAAATCGAGAAAGGATTTAGACAGCAGCATTCAGGAGATAAGGGGGAAAGATGAGCTGGTGTGTTTTATTCCACCAGTGTTAGAAGATGTGGGGACGGGTTTGAAATGCATGAGCTTTTAGTTGCTCCTAATTCTGATTTTACTTTACTGAGAAGGGATTTGAAGGCTAATTTGGGAATGCAAATTAATATTTTAAAGGTGATAGAGTTATGCCTTTGTCTGGCAAATGTCTGGCAAGGCCTATGCTGAAGTGAACCCAGAAGTGTGGGCAGCTCCAGGAAAATAGAGAAAATTAGACATGAAGCCTCTACAAAGTACTTTGAAGCAAACAGGACAAGAGGTGTCTAAAGCAATACCCTATTCCAAGGGAGGGAAGGAAGGGCTCACAGCCTGTTATTGAGTCCCTGCTAAAGGCAGGGCTTTTGGAGCCAAGGATCTCTCCCTATAATGCTCTTATCCTGCCAGTCAAGAAATCAGACGGAATCCACAGAATGATGCAGAAGAATAATAAATGAGATTAGTAAACCCAGGCACCTCACAGTCTCAGATCCTTACACCACCTTGAACCAGGTTCCCTCCTCACACTGACACCATTCAGCACTTGATGTCAAACATGCTTTCTGGGGATGCCCACTCACACAGGATGGCAAACTGTATTCTGCCTTTGAGTGGGAACATGACGTAGAAGGGAAAGTGGTAAAGACATGGACTGTTGGGAGGATATGGAGTTGACAGGAAGGTCTCACAGATATGTATGTATAACAGAAAGATCTTTGAATGTAGAATCTGAAGAAGGTATAGAAATGATAGCAAGTTTTGATGTAGAAGAAAAGAATTGCTGAGTGAGTTTTACTGGATAACTAAGAAGGCACAGAGCAAGTGAACTGGAAGAGGCTTTTATCACTTAGAGCAAAGGATAAATCCACCTCAAACAAAAGATGTTTTTACCAAGCAAAAATATTTTCACAGACAAACAAAAAGCCATATTGCAAGTAGAGAAAAGATCTCAGAATCTTCCACTGCAAGAAAACTGAAAAACAACTTCTAGGTTAAACTGTAACATACTAACCTTTTGTGATTGGAAATAGTAACATGAATATTGTAATGTGTGCTGGTTTTACATAAAAGTTCCAAGGAAGAGGAGATGAAAAAAGAGATGAAAAAAGAGATGAAGTAAACTTGTGCCTTTGAACAGTCTGCCCTTAAAAGTAATACCCCATGAGAATTAGCATAACCCATAACACAGATCTAAAAAGACTGTGAAAATTAAAAAATTTCCACGATTTGCAGATTTTCCCAGGTGGATGCAAATTGTAAAAGTGTAGACACAAGAGAAATTTATTATTCTCTTAAAAAAGAATCCTATGGCCAAAACAAAAAAGAACTTCCCTCTCTAGAGTGAACAGAAATGATTATTTGACAGACTGACTGAAGTGTCTCTGTATGTTGTTGTTAAGAAATATGGAAGGTGGTGAGGGAGGAAGAATTGATCTGGAAATCTTATTCCAAATTTCTTAGTTTCCCTGTGTTATTAATAAATTTCTTCTTTATACCCTTTTCAGTTTTAGACCTGCCTTGTTTTTGCTCCTAAATCCTATCTCAAAGAAAAATTAAATATATTAAAATCAGCAAACCTAAATTAAACCAAGACATTTTTGGTGCAGAATGTGGGCAAGAGAAAATTAATAAAGTTATGAAATGGGATCAATTAAGAGGAGTAAAAGCAAGGCATGTATTAGATTATAAGGATGAAGTAGAAATAATGGTGAAATATCTAAGGGTGGTGGCTAAGGTTAAATTTTTCTGTTTCAAGTAGTAAGTTAAGTGTAATTTTGATAGTAATTGTGAAATGTGATTCATGAATGTGAGGGGTGGAATGTGCTGGTTTTACATAGAAGTCCCAAGGAAGAGAAGTACAGACACACTCACACAAAGGTTTTTTCGCTGAAAACTTTTTTCTGTGAGATGCTAGAACCAATCAGAAAGCTGATTTAGTAATTGGCAGCTTGGGTAACCAAGTAAAAAGTTACTTTGCCTCCATTAATCACATGGGTAAAAGTGAAACTTTCTCTTTTGACTTCTGGTATCTGAAGATAAAGCCAGCCAGTCTGGCCCAGCCCGGCCCCCTCCCCATGCGGCCTGGCCAGGCAGGGTGGGGGAGCCACTGAAGCCCCCCCGTTTTCAACTAAGGGCCCTGATGGCCAGGAGAAAGAGAAACCTTTGCGAAAATCTGAGTTTCCCCCCGCCTCCAGCGCAGTCACAGCTTGGCCAGGGCGCTGCTGCCGTCTCAGAAGTTCAGAAGCTTTGCTTCCCTCCAGCTGCCCACACAGCTTGAAGGAAATGCAGCTGGGCTCTGTTCCAGCCGAGCCTCCCTCCCCCATTTGCTTGCTGAGCTCTGCAGTTTCACACAGCCCGCGCAGCCTAAAAAAATCCTAGCACAGCTCCAAGATGACTGAGCCCAGCTCCTTCACCGTGTGTGCAATTTTAACCCTTCCAATACTCAAATAACACTGCAGGAAATCTCAGAAGTAACATTTTCCAGCACTAAAATGGAGCTGGGACAATTCTGAGGATTAACAGAGAATTGCAGGACATGGATTCAGGATTCTCGGTTCTAGCAAAAATATTTTATTATATTTTAACCCCCAACAGCCTAAATGTTATGGTATGGATATGAGAAAAAGACTAAAACTGAAGAAAATGATAGAACGAAGTGACTGATGCCACAGCCATAGGTCTTGCAGACTCAGAAAATAAATTTGAATTGCATCTGGATGTTAAACAGGGCCATACCAAAGGAATTCTTATGTTAAAATGTTTAAACCACTGGATAGAGTGGTCTCACTGTCTGCAGAATTGTGCAGCCACAGCTTTAATGGGACCTGAGGCATAAAAACTGATGGCAGAAGGATCTCCTGTTGTTCTAGTCTGGCACCAAGTTAAAGCTCTGACAACCAAAGAGCCTCTACATGGATGAGCAGTGCTCGGCGCTTAGAGAATGAAAATTGTTCAATGGCACAGAAGGATTTAGAATTGAGGACAGGGGAAGGGTTTAACCTAGCCTCCTGTTTGTTTGAACAGCCTGCACAGGGGCTGTTCCAGAACTGGGACTGGGAACAAACCCATGGCTGCATTCAAGTGACAGAGCTCCAGAGCCAGGACAGGAGAGATTGATGAGACATTCCCTGGCCTGAGGGAGAAAATGTGTTTATGGATGGGGCTGCAAGGGCAGGAGAAGGGAAAACAGTTCCAAAACACACTCTTATTAAGGAAAGGGAATTACACCAAGACCTCTGCCGAGAAAGTTCAGAGAAGCACCACTGGTGGCCAAGTGCCGTGGCCCATCCCAAGTGTCCCTGAGCACAGAAACAGCCCCAGCACAGCTCAGCACGGGGGGACCCCTCACCCGGGCTCAGGAGCTCTCAAGCCCCGCAGATTTGCACTTCCCGGCTGCAGCACCAGCATGGGAGGCCCCACTGAGCCTGCACTGAAGGCAACGCAGCAGCAGCCAGGGCTCCACAGCGGGGGAAGCCCCTGGGCCTGCCCACACATCCTCTGCTCAAATCCTCTGCCTGGGCACCCTCCTTTGGCATCTCCAGCCACTGGGGCCAATCCTTGCTGCCACTGCTGCAGCTTCGCTGCTTTCTGTGCCTGCACTGCCACAGCTGCTGGGGAACACAATGGCACAATTCCACTCTGGCTCTCAATTGCACTCACACACTGGGCTGGGGGAGATTGGAAAATCACAAAAAAACTGGGCTGGTACTGGAAAATTCAGCAACTTAAAATTTTTTTACTTTTCATTTCCATACTCGGGCTTGGTTTGCCTTTCCCTTGGGGAAAGGAATTTTAAAGGCTTTTTTTAAAGGGATATTGCTCCACCCAACAGAGATGAGTTTAACATCTCAACAGACTGGGAATGGCCCAAAAGATACCTACAAAGATAACAACCATCAACAAAAAAATCAGCGACCATCAGGAAACATCAAGGAGCACCCACCTCAGAGATCGCTCTGGGCAGTGCTGGAGAGACCTTGTCTGGGAAAAGCTGAGATGGAAAATCAGGAGTGTGGACCTAATTAACATCAGACAGACCGAATCAGAGGCAAAGAAACCCGGGTCCAATAGTAAACCAAATACTAAGAACTACACAATTTGGAAGTAATCCACACCAAACCAGTGGATTTCAATGGCTTCCGAGTGGATGAAATTTAAGAAAAATCTAGTACAACTCACGTGCCATGGAATGATTTTCTCTGCACACTCGGCTGATGTGTGGATGAAATGATTTCTGTTGCACATCCTGGCAAGAATCAAGTAATGCCTTCACTATCTAACACTAAAGGTATCAAGTTAAAAGCAGATTGTGGGGGGACCACATGAGTAATCCAATGGCTCTGCAAGAGAAGTATCTGTTTCTGGATCCAGGAAAGGAGTTTTAGAAATAGAAATTAACAGTGCTGGGGCAAAAGCATCCATTTATCATTTGAATTACAGAATTAGGTTGCAAAGACAGGCAGTGATGACGCTGAGAATGTCAGGAAAATTAATCCACAAACACCAGAGGTTTATGCCCAAAAATGAGACAGAGGAGTCCTTCTTTGCTTTATTCGAATAAAGGGAGAGGCCATGGTCCATTCCTCTGTGATCTCATAGATTTCTGGAGGACTCAGCCTCCTTTTTATGCCACTTTCCCGGCCGCATTTCCCTCTCTCTTTCTCCACTGGCTGAGGTACTTGAGAGGTACAGACTTCCCGGAATACCTGATACTTGAGATTCCCCTCTAATGTATAACCCTCCCTTTTAATTCTTAGAGAATTTATTGTTTTTCCCCATTACTTCTTTCATCTTTACATATCCAATTTCACTTATCAGCCAAACTACAGTTTGTTTGTAAAGGCAAAAATAGTTCTCCATTCAACAATCAGTGAAATCCATCCCGTCGTTTCTTTTATCTCTCACCCTGGTCTTAGCTACCAGAACATTCACAGCTCGTCTGTAAAGACAAATGCAACATTCCTCGAAGAATAATCTCAAAACCAAAGAGGAAACAGAAAAAGAGATACAGTTCATAGTTATTAAAATATTGTAAAGACAATTCTTGGGGAACTAAGAAGAGGATGGAGTGAAAGCAGTAAGATTAATATCGTAGTAGGCGTGCATATTAAGGGGGACATGCAGCAGGAGGATCGGGAAGTCTGAACCTTCCAAGTACCTCAGCCAGTGGGGAAAGGGAAAGGGAGATGCAGCCGGCAAAACGAGGATAAAAAGGAGGCGGCGTTTTAGAGACACCGCATGGCAAATGCCCATAGTCTCTCCATTTATTCATCAATAAAGTCACTTTTACAGGACTCCTCCGTCTCCTTTGGGCACGCAAACCTCGGGCCACCTGAATATTCCCGCACAGCCCCGGGGCCCCTCTCAAACATCCCTTGCCCGCCTCGGGCTCCTGCCGGGGCTCCACGTGGGTCCCGGCTCCATCCCGGACTCACCCCCACCTCCCACCGCCCTCAGCTCCTGCTCACCCCGAGCTCCCGCCGGTTCAGGGCAGCAGCGGTTCCTTGGCCCGATGCCCGGGCCGGGCCCAGCGCGGGAGCCGCTCCTCAGGCGAGGTTTCCGAGAAATGGAGGAGCTCGGGGAAAGGGAGGGGAGCCCGTGCCGTGTGCAGAGCCCGCCCCTCGCTGCGATTGGCTGATTCTGCTCGATCTCGCGCGCTGATTGGACAGAGCGGGGACAAGCCAGCCCCGGGGCCGCTACCGGGGCGCTATTTTCAGAGCTCCTGTGCTTCCAGGGAGCTGCGGCAGCGGCCGGAGCCGGGTGACGCGGTAGCGGATCTCGGAGGCGGCCCCAGCGCAGGTGGGAGCCGCGCTCGGTTCTGCGGGGGCTCGGGGCTCGCTGCGGGCGGAGGGGACAGCAGGAGGCTCTGGCGGGTTCGCTGTGCCGTGCCCGGCCTGTGTTCCCCTGGGATGAGGGCGCTGCGGGAGCGCCTACCCGCGGTCTCCTTCCGGCTGGGGACAAGGCAGGAGCCGCGGCCGGAGCAGCGCTGGTTCGTCGCAGTTCCTGTTGGTAGCACAGAGGTGGCTGCGCTGTGCCCGGCATGCTGCGCTGTCGCCTCCTCCGAGGTCCGCCGCGCCTCACCGGGCTCCGACCACGGCAGCCGCTCCCTGGCCTGTACAAATGCTCTGCCCCTTGCTCATTTGGTGCGCCAGGGGTGCTGTAACGGCGGCATTGGGCCTGGCTTGTTCCGGCTTTGCCCAATCAGCGCAGACAGGTAGAAGTGACAGAACAATCAGCCAATCGCAGCGAGGGACGGGCTGTGCACACGGCACGGGCTCCCCTCCCTTTCCCCGAGCTCCGCCATTTCTCGGAAACCTCGCCTGAGGAGCGGCTCCCGCGCTGGGCCCGGCCCGGGCATCGGGCCAAGGAACCGCTGCTGCCCTGAACCGGCGGGAGCTCGGGGTGAGCAGGAGCTGAGGGCGGTGGGAGGTGGGGGTGAGTCCGGGATGGAGCCGGGACCCACGTGGAGCCCCGGCAGGAGCCCGAGGCGGGCAAGGGATGTTTGAGAGAGGCCCCGGGGCTGTGTGGGAATATTCAGGTGGCCCGAGGTTTGCGTGCCCAAAGGAGACGGAGGAGTCCTGTAAAAGTGACTTTATTGATGAATAAATGGAGAGACTATGGGCATTTGCCATGCGGTGTCTCTAAAACGCCGCCTCCTTTTTATCCTCGTTTTGCCGGCTGCATCTCCCTTTCCCTTTCCCCACTGGCTGAGGTACTTGGAAGGTTCAGACTTCCCGATCCGCCTGCTGCATGTCCCCCTTAATATGCACGCCTACTACGATATTAATCTTACTGCTTTCACTCCATCCTCTTCTTAGTTCCCCAAGAATTGTCTTTACAATATTTTAATAACTATGAACTGTATCTCTTTTTCTGTTTCCTCTTTGGTTTTGAGATTATTCTTCGAGGAATGTTGCATTTGTCTTTACAGACGAGCTGTGAATGTTCTGGTAGCTAAGACCAGGGTGAGAGATAAAAGAAACGACGGGATGGATTTCACTGATTGTTGAATGGAGAACTATTTTTGCCTTTACAAACAAACTGTAGTTTGGCTGATAAGTGAAATTGGATATGTAAAGATGAAAGAAGTAATGGGGAAAAACAATAAATTCTCTAAGAATTAAAAGGGAGGGTTATGCATTAGAGGGGAATCTCAAGTATCAGGTATTCCGGGAAGTCTGTACCTCTCAAGTACCTCAGCCAGTGGAGAAAGAGAGAGGGAAATGCGGCCGGGAAAGTGGCATAAAAAGGAGGCTGAGTCCTCCAGAAATCTATGAGATCACAGAGGAATGGACCATGGCCTCTCCCTTTATTCGAATAAAGCAAAGAAGGACTCCTCTGTCTCATTTTTGGGCATAAACCTCTGGTGTTTGTGGATTAATTTTCCTGACATTCTCAGCGTCATCACTGCCTGTCCTTTGCAACCTAATTCTGTAATTCAAATGATAAATGGATGCTTTTGCCCCAGCACTGTTAATTTCTATTTCTAAAACTCCTTTCCTGGATCCAGAAACAGATACTTCTCTTGCAGAGCCATTGGATTACTCATGTGGTCCCCCCACAATCTGCTTTTAACTTGATACCTTTAGTGTTAGATAGTGAAGGCATTACTTGATTCTTGCCAGGATGTGCAACAGAAATCATTTCATCCACACATCAGCCGAGTGTGCAGAGAAAATCATTCCATGGCACGTGAGTTGTACTAGATTTTTCTTAAATTTCATCCACTCGGAAGCCATTGAAATCCACTGGTTTGGTGTGGATTACTTCCAAATTGTGTAGTTCTTAGTATTTGGTTTACTATTGGACCCGGGTTTCTTTGCCTCTGATTCGGTCCGTCTGATGTTAATTAGGTCCACACTCCTGATTTTCCATCTCAGCTTTTCCCAGACAAGGTCTCTCCAGCACTGCCCAGAGCGATCTCTGAGGTGGGTGCTCCTTGATGTTTCCTGATGGTCGCTGATTTTTTTGTTGATGGTTGTTATCTTTGTAGGTATCTTTTGGGCCATTCCCAGTCTGTTGAGATGTTAAACTCATCTCTGTTGGGTGGAGCAATATCCCTTTAAAAAAAGCCTTTAAAATTCCTTTCCCCAAGGGAAAGGCAAACCAAGCCCGAGTATGGAAATGAAAAGTAAAAAAATTTTAAGTTGCTGAATTTTCCAGTACCAGCCCAGTTTTTTTTGTGATTTTCCAATCTCCCCCAGCCCAGTGTGTGAGTGCAATTGAGAGCCAGAGTGGAATTGTGCCAGTTGTGTTCCCCAGCAGCTGTGGCAGTGCAGGCACAGAAAGCAGCGAAGCTGCAGCAGTGGCAGCAAGGATTGGCCCCAGTGGCTGGAGATGCCAAAGGAGGGTGCCCAGGCAGAGGATTTGAGCAGAGGATGTGTGGGCAGGCCCAGGGGCTTCCCCCGCTGTGGAGCCCTGGCTGCTGCTGCGTTGCCTTCAGTGCAGGCTCAGTGGGGCCTCCCATGCTGGTGCTGCAGCCGGGAAGTGCAAATCTGCGGGGCTTGAGAGCTCCTGAGCCCAGGGTGAGGGGTCCCCCCGTGCTGAGCTGTGCTGGGGCTGTTTCTGTGCTCAGGGACACTTGGGATGGGCCACGGCACTTGGCCACCAGTGGTGCTTCTCTGAACTTTCTCGGCAGAGTGTAAGTCTTGGTGTAATTCCCTTTCCTTAATAAGAGTGTGTTTTGGAACTGTTTTCCCTTCTCCTGCCCTTGCAGCCCCATCCATAAACACATTTTCTCCCTCAGGCCAGGGAATGTCTCATCAATCTCTCCTGTCCTGGCTCTGGAGCTCTGTCACTTGAATGCAGCCATGGGTTTGTTCCCAGCCCCTGTGCAGGCTGTTCAAACAGGAGGCTGGGTTAAACCCTTCCCGTCCTCAATTCTAAATCCTCCTGTGTCACTGAACAAGTTTCATTCTGTAATCACAGTACACTGCTCATCCATGTAGAGACTCTTTTGGTTGTCAGAGCTTTAACTTGGTGCCAAACTTGAACCATAGGAGATCCTTCTGCCATCAGTTTTTATGCCTCAGGTCCTATTAAGGATGTGGCTGCACAATTCTACAGAAAAAGAGGCCAATCTGGCCACTGGGTTAAATATTTGAGCAGAATACTTCATTGAGCATGGCCTGGTTTATGATCCACTTACAATTCTTGTTTCTTTTCTGAGTCTGGTAGAGCCACCGCAGCGTCAATCATTTGGTTTTTTAGTTTTCTGAAGTTGTGGTATTTTTCTCCCATCTTTACCACAACATGGAGGCTATTTGGGCTTAAGAAGTCATTCAGTGTTCTGGCTAGAACAGTGCTTCTTCAATCCATGTCCTGCAATTTCTTATCTATTCTTAGACTTCTTGCCACTCCTTTTTAGTTTTGGATTGCTTCTGAGATTCCCTGGTCCCTCTCTGGGTCATTACATCACAAAATTCAGTCAAAATATTTTCCAAATATTTAAACTTTTTCTCCACCATTTGTGCTTTTTTTTTTTTAAATACTCAAAGATGCTTTTTATCCTGAACATTCAGCCATTTCACAGAAGTTTCTTCTACCACTTCTTCTTGTCCTCCTGATTGGAGCAAGTCATCCACATCCTGCATTAATGCAATGGGTTCATGGGGTGGGGTAAATCCTTGTGATATTTTCTGCAAGGCTTGCCCCAGTAAGGCTGGTGCTTCTGTGCATCCCTGCAGAAGGAGCGTCCACATCTTTATCATTTTCCCTTCTACCTCTTGTTCCCACTCAAAGGCAAAATACAGTTTTCCATGCTGTGTGAGTGGGCATCTCCAGAAAGCATCTTTGACATCAAGCACTGAATGGTGTCAGTGTGAGGAGGGAGCCTGGTTCATAATGGTGTAAGGATCTGAGACTGATGGGTGCTGGAGCCCCCTTAATATGCACCCCACTTTTGTATAGCTTACGGTATCCATGGCTCTGTTAAGTCTTTGTTGTTCTGGGAGCTCATGAGTTTAGCAGGACCTTGACTGGGCAGCAGTGTGTGTGGTCAATTAATAACATTTTCTGAACCCGATGGCTTCTGCTGTCACTTCCTTATGTACACGTCCCTGGCCCTATCTCCAGGCGGATTCCCAGCATCTGTTTGTAAAGACACTTTCCTGTTCTTCCTTCCATGGGGGTGCAGGCAGAGCCGCAGCTCCCAGCGTTCCCCACCTGGACCCCACCTGCACCCCTCTGGCCCCAGCGCCCCCCACGAGGGGAATTTGGGGAGGTGGGAGGGGGCAGCGCCAAGGCCGGGCCCCCCCACGCTGTCGTGGCGGGAGCGGCTGCAGTGGGGACCGAGTGCGGGCAGGAGCGGCCGAGAGCCTAGCGCTGCCCCAGCCCGAGCTGCCCCAGCTCCATCCCTGCCCCTGCGCTGGGATGCTGTGGGTTTGGGGGGAAGAGGGAGCTGGCAGTGGGTGCTGGGCCTGGGGGCAGCAGGAGAAGGGAAGGAGAAGCAGGGTTGCAGGACAAAATGGTCAAACGCTGGACATGGGAGGAGACGGTGGGATTGTGCAGGAGGAGGAGGAATAGTAGGAGGAAGAGGAGTGTGAGAAATAGTAGGGACACAGGAGGAGGAGGAGCAGAAGCAGGAAGCAGCACAAGCTGTATCTGCAGCCTCCCCCTCAGCCCCAGGAGCATTGCCCTCCCCACATGCAGCAGGTGACAGGGATGGGGGATCCCTGACTCACAGTGGTGAATTTTGTTGTTTCTGAGCTTTATTTGGCTTTTTATGGGGCCTGAATCTTTAATATTTTGCAGGAGCTTTTGGCTGAATCTGGCTGTTTGGGGAGTTTTTCATCTGTGTTATGATGTTTGGAGGATTTTTGGGCTGAGTGTTGGTGTTTGTGAGGTTCTTAGAGATACAAGATGCCCAGTGATTCCCTAAGATGAACTTGTGCAAGGAGGAAACCCTAGTCCAAGGCATTTTCTTCTTATTTTTTTCTCAAACCAGGCTTTTTCGTTTCCAAGGTGTGGGCAGATGGGGCAGAAGGAAAAGCCCCGGAGATCCCTCAGGAGGAGGGGCTGCAAACCCAGCCCAGGGAGCTGCGAGGAGGAGAGACCCTCCCTGAGCCGGGAAGGTGGCCGGAGATCCAGGCAGAGCTCAGAGCTGGTGGAGCAGCCTCATGGAGGGGAGAAGCCCCACAAGTGCTTGGAATTTTGGAAGGATTTCTGCCATAACTCCCAGCTGATGCAAGACCAGAGGATGCACACTGGGGAACGGTCCTACAAGTGTGGGGAATGTGGAAAGAGCTTCAGTGACATCTCCATCCTGATGCAGCACCAGGTGACCCACACAGGGGAAGGTTCGTACACCTGCTTGGAATTTGGGAAGAGCTTTGAATGGAGCAACAACCTGAGAGTCCACCAGCACATCCACACTGGGGAGAAGCCCTACGAGTGTCCTGATTGTGGGAAGAGGTTTCAGACCAGCTCCAGTCTCCTCAAACACAAGCAGATTCACACAGAGGAGAGGCCCTTCTGCTCTGTGGGAAGGGATTCAAGCAGAACTCCCACCTCATCAGACACCGGCGCATCCACACTGGGGAGAGACCCTATGAGTGTCCTGAGTGTGGGAAGAGCTTCACCACGAGCTCTAACTTGACCCGACACAAATGGAGGCTTCACTAAGGGAAGCCCTGTGAGTGCCCCGAGTGTGGGAAGAGCTTTGTGCTCTGCTCCAGCTCCATCCCCCATGGGAGGATTGTTGTTGGATGATCCCCAGTGACCCCTGTTGGGTAGATCCCTGGTGATTCGTGGTCCTGGTGACCACCATTGGGTGGGGGGATGGGGTATGAAGAGATTTCTTTCCCTTCTCCTTGTCCTGCTGTGATTTGGTTGCTAATAAATTCATTCACTGTGCCCAGGCTGGGTCTGTTGTTCCTGTTTTCCTGTTTGGTGAGGACCTCTCCCCATCTTAACCTGATCCAGGGTCTCGTGGTTAAATTTTCTCTCCACTATTCCAGCTGGAGAGGGACAGGGTCAGAGTGGCTTTGGTGGGTGTCTGGCATCGGGCCAGACATCCAGGGCATCACCCAGGCCATGGGCACCCCTGAGATCCCAGTGTGGTGATGCATTCCCCCACTTCTAGAGAAAGTGCCGACCCAAACTGTAGCTGGGATGAAATATTGTTATGACTGGAGCCCACTCTCTTTTGACTCTATCAACAGAAATCCAAAAGGAGACCTTTGAGCTCCCCTGGGACACCGTGGGCTGTGTCCAGCAGTGTCCCTCTGAGGGGGCCTCTCAGAGCCAGCAAACCCTCAGCTTTGCTGTGCCTAGAGGATCATGGAAACACAACGTGTCCTGGGCCAATCCCTTCACTTCTCAAGGCCCGATCCTTTGGCCAGCAGGCAATGCAAAAACATCTGAAGGGAGGATTTCACTGAGCTCTGAGGGGAATTTTTCACAGGTACCTTGCTTGCACTGACTGTTCCTATCTGTGTGTATGCTCCTGCACATAAGCTATAGCAAACACTGCTTTCCTAGATGTGGAAGTACCTTGGATATCTCAGGCCTGTGTGCAAGGTTCATTTCTAGTTATGGACTTATTTAAATGCTTCTAGTTGTTGTTCTTTTGCTAAGCCGTTGAATGTGAGTCATAAGCTGACTGTTGTTTTTCAGTTAAGTTGCTAAATACAACTTGAAAGTTATAGCTGTAAGTTACATTAAATGCTGTTAAGTGTTATTCCTCTGTTGAATTGTTAAGTTATAAGTTAAGTTAGATATAAGTTCAGTGTTGTTCCTCTGTTGAATTGCTAGGCCTAAGGTACAAGTTAAGTTACTGATTAAGGTAGACGTTAAAGTGCTGCTCAGTGTTGTTAAGTTTTTAGTCCATGTTCCTTTTAATCCTTGCCCACACTGCCTTTTGTCCAATGCACCTGAACACAGCACACACCCACCCACACTTCCCCAGAGAGTTTTCAGTTCATTTCTGTTATGGTTGCCTGGATTTTGTTGATGCTTGTTTTCTCTTGTGCCTTAGCTCTCCTGTAGACAGTGGAGTGAATCTTGCCAATGAATCGGTTGTGCTTTGTTGCTTAATATTGAAACTGGCTTTTGTTCATGCCCTTGCCAGCAATTTTTAAGTGATCTCAAACATTCTCATTCATGACAGCACCACAATGTCCCACATCACCGAGGGCCGTGACACACACCCGTGTCACAAAGGGCCACACCCAGCACCCAACAGCAGAGGGACAGCCTGGAAGCAGCACGGAGCAGCCCCGGACTCGTGGCCTTGTAGCCGCTGCCGTGCCCAGAGCCCCGGGAGGCTTTGGCCACGGTGCCAGGCGACAGCCCCAGCCCCGCCCTGCAGAGCCCTGGGGCTGCAGCCCGGGCTGGCCGGGGCAGGAGGAATTGGCCGGCCGGACGTGCCAGGGCCTTGTGGGCAGTGGCTCCGTGTCCCGCGGGAGGCCGGGGACGAGGGGTGTCCCTCAGGGCTCTGCCTGGGCCCCGGGGCTCGTCACTGCCTCGCTCAGTGACACCCAGGGGCACCGAGAGCAGCCTGGGCGCCTTTGCAGGGCACAGGGAGCTGAGCGGGGCAGGGGCACCACGGAAACACCGAGTGCCTGCCCGGGGCAGAGCTGGGGAAAGCCGGGCTGGAAAGCCGGGGGAGGCTGCTGAGAGCTGGACCTGGGGACTTGGGCACCTGGGAGACTGTCCTGGTTTGGAGGAGAGGTATTTGCCAAGAAAGGCAGGAACTCCTCCCGAGATGGAGAATGTAAACCCTCTCCCTCCCGAGTATTATAATTTTTGAATCAGGAACTCTCAGGCAGAGTTATGGGGGTAGGAATAACAGCTGTTTACTAATATATCTAACCAGACAAACAGAAACAACAGCAGCTATGAAAATTAACAACAAACAGAACAAATAACTCTGTTCAGTCCCTTTTCAGCCGCAGACACTCTCTGCCTGCGCTCGGTACCGGTGCTGGAGGGCAGGTCAGGGCCTGCGCAGCTGCAGAGGTGGCAGGCTGGAGCGGAGGCGGGGGAAGGCGGCAGTGAAGTGTTCCAGGTGGGAGAAGGGTGGAGGAAGGGCTCCCTGCTCATTGTGCGAGTCCTGGTGCTCAGCTGTGTGCTCGGAGGTATCACACTGGAGCGGAGAAGATGGCAGTGAAGTGTCCCACAGCAGAGAGACCTGGCTCCTGGCGTGGGGCAGCTGAAGAGCAGCCCCTGGACTGCTCCTCTGACCCCACCAGTGAGTGAAAGAGGGAGACAACCCCCACCCATCCCTTTGTCTTGAGCCATCAAGCTATGGTGCAGCCCGGCTGGCTTCCTTAGCATACTAATGGGAAAAATTCTCCAGAGAGGAAAAAAAGGTAAGGGAACAAACCCCAACCCCCAACACCAGCACAAGCCTTTGTGACCAGCTCACAGCAAGGATAAGGAGATCAGCTGGCCTGGATGTTTACACCTCAGCCACAGTAACCATAAACTCATTAGGGGTGCATAGAGTCCACCTCTAGGCCCAGGGGCCCATAGGGAAAGGTCTAAGTGCCCTTCTCTTGGGAAGTTCCAGTGCTACATTACGAGGTGTTTTTGTACACTCTGGAAATATCAGCATGGGGAGTCCGGGTGGGGACGGATTTTTGGCAGGGCCATTGTAATAGAGGGCAAACAGTATCCCACATTCACTTTGAAATGGCTCACTATACAGCCAGTGTAGGTTCCACAGTGGCCCCTAACAGAAAAAAAATTAGAAGCCTTCAAAACCCTTGTTCAAGGACAACTGGTTCAAGGGCCATAGAACCATCTATGAGTCCTTGGAACACTCCAGTATTCATCATAAAAAAGAAATCTGGAAGGTCGAGGTTACTCCATCATCTAAGAAAAATTAATGCTGTAATGGAAAGCACGGGTGCTTTGCAACCAGGTATGCCATCCCCCACAATGATACCTGCCTCTTGGGACATCCTAATTTAATACTTGAAAGATTGTTTTTTCACCATTCTGTTACACCCAGATGATGCCGCAAAGGTTTATTTACATTGCTTTCCGTTAATAATGCTGCACCTGGGCAACCTTATCAATGTCATGTGCTTCCACAGGGAATGTGAAATAGTCCAATGATCTGTCAGTGGTATGTGGTTCAAACACTGTCATCAGTGAGAGAGCAATTTCCTGGGGCATGTTGCTACCATTACATCGATGGTATTTTGGTAGCAACCCAAACCAAAGAAGAACTTATTGAAATTCAGCCAATCTTATTAAAGGCACTGAAGACATTTGGGTTGCAAGTAGCTCCTGAAAAGGTGCAGCAGCAAGCACCATGGAAATATTTGGGGCTAAAAATCCTAGATCAGACCTGTTGGGGGTTGAGTGTTTTCCTATTAACGTGTCAATTTGGGGAATTTTTCCTATTGTCATGCCAATGGAGCTGCCGGTTGCACCGTGGACCTTTGCTGGCTCTGGACAAAAGGGGTGGGTGGGATCGGCTTGGAGAGGGGCTCTCATGCTTCCGGAGGGGACTCGTGTGTCCGGCGAGCTGGGAGGGGGATCCTCTCGGTTTTGGAGCCACGCGGCCAAAGGCAGGAGAGCCAGACCCTCTGCCATCACTTGCCCTGCATCTGCCCTGCTACAGCCTCCAGTCTCTGCGGACACAGCTGACCACCAGAACCCAACGGTGAGCGAGGAGCTGCCCGCTCCAGCCCGCTCCCCCCTGAGACCGGCGCGGCCGCAGCCGCCCCTTCCCGCCTCCGCTCCCGCCGAGAGAGAGCGTGCTCACAGCTAAAGAAAGGACTGGAACCAAGTAATCTGTTCTGTTTTGTTGGTAATTTTAACAATTGCTGTTGTTTCTGCTGGTACAGTTAGATATATTAGTAAAAGAACTGTTATTCCTACCCCCTTATCTCTGCCTCAGAGTCCTTGATTCAAACGTTTATAATATTTGGGGGGGAGTGGAATTCGGGTCTCTGTTTCAAAGGAAAATTTCTGCCTTTCTTGGCAGACACCTGTTCCTTCAAATCAGGACAGATTTTGGCGCCCAACGTGCGGCTCGAGGGCATTAAGAGGAGAGTTAAGACAGGAGTAACAGCTCTCTTGAGGTTTGTTGTCCGGTTTAATCTGGTTTGGGCTCCATGTGGCCACAGATACCTCTCTCCCATATGTAAGCCCTTTTTTGAATATGGGCCCTCTCACCAAAGCTACTGCAGCTATTATCCGATTAGTTTGGTGGATTGATTATGTCAGGAATTCATGGTTTTTTAATTTTCTCTGGGAAGTGGCCACATGGATCCAGAGCTATCATACTCTAACTGCGTGTTTCTGGGGTTATTTCAATAATGGTATTTACTATGACGTAATGAATGCAAGGGAAATTTTCTCCCAACCTATCACCCAGTTTTTTGAGGCTACTCCACCAGTTTTCAAGGATTTCAGATCTGTTTTAATTGCTAGTGTTATTATACAGTGGCTGGCGTTGCTGATAGGCCTGCACTACTTAGCATTCAGAAACAAGGGAATATTGGCTTGGTTAACAGCCCTGACACCTACCCCAGGGACTAGGGATATTGCTCCAGAGTCTTCCCCTGCCCCAGGGACTAGGGATGTTGCCCCAGAGTCTTCCCCTGCCCCAGGGACCAGGGATGTTGTCCCAGAACATGACCCTGCCCAAGGGACTAGGGATGTTGCCCCAGACCATGACTCTGCTCAGGGGACTAGGGATGCTGCCCCAGAGCCTGATGCTGCCCCACAGCCCACTGCAGAAATGAACCACCCAGAGTGGGTGGGAGCTCTAGTGAAGGATATTGGCCAGGTATTGAAGGAGCAAAGCCAGATGTTGAAGGAGCACAGCCAGATGTTTAAGGAGCACAGCCAGATGTTGAAGGAGCACTTTTCTTCAGCTGGTGAGAAACCCTCCCCCTGCCCTCAAGAGGGAGAGTCGGATGGTGCTGCAGTGGAACCCGTAGATGTTGTATCTGTCCAGGTTCCAGCCGGATCACAGGGGCAGCCACAGCCAGCAGCAGTTGCCCCTGTGGAAACTAGAAAATCTAAGATTAAAACGAGGCACTAGATAATGGGGATCAGCCAGGAGGGTCCTCACAACCAGCAAGGGAGCCAGACGTTGAGATTGTCACAGAGTCTCCCTCTCATACGACAGTCTCCATAACCTGCGTAAAGACATTGCACGGCAAGGCCATGAGCCTTTTACAACTTGGTTACTCCGGGTCTGGGACCTTATGGGAACAGGTGGGCAACTGGATGGAACTGAGGCCAGGAATTTGGGATCCTTGGCCCAGGACTCAGGTGTGGACCAGATATTTGTAAGGGAGCAAGGCCTCCTTTCCCTCTGGGACCGGCTTTTAATGAGTGTGAGAGAGAAGTTTGTCCACAGAGAGAGAATACAGGAGTACCACCTGGAGAATGCGCTGGAAAACTCTTGAGGAAGGGATCCAGCAGCTGAGAGAAGTGGCAGTATTAGAGGTACTCTTTGGGAGGGATGGACAGCATGACAATGACCCTGACAAGGTCAGGTGCACGAGGGCAGATGCTGTGGAATCTGGCTAACCTGGGGCCATCTCAATATACCACCTTCATTGTAATGATCAATGCTGATAACCACCAAGAAACAGTGGGTTCTGTTGCCAACAGACTCAGAAATTTTGAGAGTATGATGAATGGCCCAATGCAGGCCAATGTCTCTGCCGTGGCCAGGGACCTCCAAGAGGTCCAAAACAGGATGGAGGAGATGAGGGAGGAGATAAGAAAGATGAGTGCAGCAGCAGTGCGAGTCATAGGCCCCAAATCTAGAACCCAACGCCCCCCAGCTAGGGAGAGAGGGTACACCCCACGAGCTGACCTGTGGTTTTTCCTGCGAGACTATGGAGAAGACATGGGAAAATGGGATGGGAAACCCACTTCTGTCTTGGCAGCACGGGTGCGTCAGCTCAGGGAGGGAAATGCTAACCGAGGGAACCATGCTAAAATGAAGGTAGCCTCAACCTCCCATGGTAAAGGTGCAGGATATCACAGAAGGGAGGATGACCTGTCAGATCCCCTGGAAGGAACCTCCAATATGTATGCCCAGGAAAGAAATAAAAACCAGGGCTAGATGGGCCCTGCCTCTAGCCAGGGAGAGGCATGGGATGACAGAGAGAATTGGACAGTGTGGGTGCGATGACCTGGCACATCAAAGCCACAGGAACATAGAGTACCATTGTTGGGGTGACGGGGAGAATCACAGGAATTCACTTTGCTGGAAGCTGAGATTAGCCTGACAGGCAAGGCATGGCAGAAACATCCTATTGTAACTGGCCCAGGGGCTCCACGTATTCTAGGCATAGACTTCCTCAGGAATGGCTACTACAAAGACCCAAAGGGGTTCAGGTGGGCTTTTGGAATAGCTGCTGTAGCGACAGAGAGCATTAAGCTGTTGAACACTTTGCCTGGACTATCAGAAAAAACATCTGCAGTGGGGCTCCTGAAAGTGACAGAGCAACAGGTAATAATTGCCACCATGACACTGCACAACCGGCAGTCCCGGACAAATCGAGATGCTGTGATCCCCATCCACAAGATGATCCGTGAGCTGGAGATCCAAGGGTTGGTCAGCAAAGCCCACTCACCCTTCAACAGCCCCACCTGGCCTGTGTGCAAATCTGATGGAGAATGGAGATTGACTGTGGACTATCATGCCTTGAATGAAGTGACTCCACCGCTGAGCGCTGCTGTGCTGGACATGCGGGAGCTGCACTACGAGCTGGAGTCCAAGGCAGCAAGGTGGTATGCCACCATTGACATCGCCAATGCGTTTTCCTCCATTCCTCTGGCAGCAGAGTGCAGGCCTCAGTGTACTTTCACCTGGAGGGGCGTGCAGTACACCTGGAACCGACTGCCCCAGGGGTGGAAACACAGCCCCACCATCTGCCATGGACTGATCCAGGCTGCACTGGAAAAGGGTGAGGCTCCAGAACATTTGCAGTACATCGATGACATCATTGTGTGGGGGAACACGGCAGTGGAGGTATTTGAGAAGGGAGAGAAGATCATCCAGATTTTGCTGGGAGCCGGTTTTGCCATTAAAAGACCAAAGTCAAAGGACCTGCCCGAGAGATCCAGTTCCTGGGAGTGAAGTGGCAAGATGGATGGCACCAGATCCCCACTGAGGGCATCAATAAGATCACTGCAATGTCTCCACCAACAAGCAAGAAGGAAACACAGGCTTTCCTAGGTGTCATAGGCTTCTGGAGAATGCACATCCCTGAGTACAGCCAGATTGTGAGCCCTCTTTACCTGGTCACCCGCAAGAAGAATGATTTCCACTGGGGCCCTGAACAGCAGCAAGTCTTCATCCAGATCAAGCAGGAGATCGCTCATGCAGTGGCCCTTGGCCCAGTCAGGACGGGACCAGAGGTAAAGAATGTGCTCTGCTCTGCAGCCGGGAACCATGGTCTGTCCTGAAGCCTTTGGCAGAAGGTGCCTGGTGAGACCCGAGGCCGACCCCTGGGATTCTGGAGCAGAAGTTACAAAGGATTTGAAGCCAATTACACTCCCACAGAGAAGGAAATCCTGGCTGCCTATGAAGGAGTTGAAGCTGCCTCAGAGGTGATTGGCACGGAAGCACAGCTTCTCCTGGCACCCCGACTGCCAGTGCTGGGGTGGATGTTCAAAGGAAAGGTTCCCTCTACCCACCACGCCACCGACGCCACATGGAGCAAGTGGATTGCCCTCATCACGCAGCGCGCCCGTATTGGCAACCCAAATCGCCCTGGGATTTTGGAGATAATTACAAACGGGCCAGAAGGTGAAGATTTTGGTCTCGCTGACGAAGAGGAGCAGAAACAAGTGACCCGGGCTGAAGAAGCCCCACCATACAACCAACTGCCAGCAGATGAAAAATGCTACGCGCTTTTCACCGACGGTTCCTGTCGCATTGTGGGGATGAACCGGAAGTGGAAAGCAGCCGTATGGAGCCCCACACGACAGGTTGCACAAGCTACCGAAGGAGAAGGTGGATCAAGTCAACTTGCTGAGCTCAAAGCTGTTCAGCTGGCCTTGGACATTGCTGAGAGAGAGAAATGGCCAAAGCTCTACCTTTACACTGACTCCTGGATGGTAGCCAATGCTCTGTGGGGGTGGCTGGAGAGGTGGAAAAAGGCTGACTGGCAACGTAGAGGAAAACCAGTCTGGGCTGCTGATGAGTGGAAAGACATCGCCACTCGGGTAGAGAAGCTACCCGTGAAAGTCCGTCACGTGGATGCCCATGTTCCCAAGAGTCGGGCTAATGAAGAACACCGGCATAACGAGCAGGTAGATCAGGCTGCACAGATAGAGGTCTCAAAGATAGACTTAGATTGGGAACACAAGGGAGAATTGTTCCTAGCTCGATGGGCCCACGATGCCTCAGGTCATCAGGGCAGAGATGCCACCTACAAGTGGGCACGAGACCGAGGGGTGGATCTAACCATGGACAGCATCTCCCAGGTTATCCATGACTGTGACACGTGCGCTGCCATCAAGCAGGCCAAGCGGGTGAAGCCCCTCTGGTATGGGGGGCGGTGGTCCAATTACAAGTACGGAGAGGCCTGGCAGATTGACTATATCACACTGCCTCAGACCCGCCAAGGCAAGCGCTATGTGCTGACCATAGTAGAAGCCACCACTAGATGGTTTTTTAATCTATCCTGTGCCTCACACTACTGCTCGGAACACCATCCTGGGCCTGAAAAAGCAAGTTCTCTGGAGGCATGGTACCCCTGAGAGAATTGAGTCAGACAATGGGACTCATTTCAAAAATAGCCTTATAAGCACCTGGGCAAGAGAACATGGCATTGAGTGGGTGTATCATATTCCCTACCATGCACCAGCAGCTGGGAAAGTCAAACGGTGCAATGGCCTGCTTAAAACCACCTTAAAGGCACTTGGTGGGGGACTTTCAAAAACTGGGAGATCAATCTACCAAAGGCCACCTGAGGTTCCACTAACCGAGCAGGCCCTGCCCAATCTGAGCTCTTGGGAACACCAGATGGAGATAAGGTCCCTCTGGTACACCTGAGAGGCATGTCAGGAAAAACTGTTTGGGTGAACTCTCCCTCCAGCAAAGACAATCCTGTTCGTGGGGTGGTTTTCGCTCAAGGACCAGGTTGCACTTTCTGGGTGATGTAAAAGGATGGGCAGACCAGATGCATACCCAAGAAAGACCTTGTTCTAGGGTGAGCTATCTATGATACTGTGCCTGTAACTGCATGTATATATATGATATAAAAGTTTTAATTTGCTGTAGCATGTTGGCATGGAAAAAATTCGGGGTGGATAATGTTGGCGGTTGAGTGTTTTTCTATTACTGTGTCAATCTGGGGAATTTTTCCCATTGTCATGCTAATGTAGCTGGCCGGTTGCACCGCGGACCTTTGCTGGCTCTGGACAAAAGGGGTGAGTGGGATCGGCTTGGGGAGGGGCTCTCATGCTTCGGGAGGGGAATCGTGTGTCCGGCGAGCTGGGAGGGGGATCCTCTCAGTCTTGGAGCCACGCGGCCAAAGGCAGGAGAGCCAGACCCTCTGCCATCACCTGCCCTGCATCTGCCCTGTTCCAGCCTCCAGTCTCTGCGGACACAGCTGACCACCAGAACCCAACGGTGAGCGAGGAGCTGCCCGCTCCCCCCTGAGACCGGCGCGGCCGCAGCCGCCCCTTCCCGCCTCCGCTCCCGCCGAGAGAGAGCGTACTCACAGCTAAAGAAAGGACTGGAACCGAGTAATCTGTTCTGTTTTGTTGGTAATTTTAACAATTGCTGTTGTTTCTGCTGGTACAGTTAGATATATTAGTAAAAGAACTGTTATTCCTACCCCCTTATCTCTGCCTCAGAGTCCTTAATTCAAACGTTTATAATATTTGGGGGGGAGTGGAATTCGGGTCTCTGTTTCAAAGGAAAATTTCTGCCTTTCTTGGCAGACACCTGTCCTTCAAACCAGGACAAGACCATACAGTAACAAACCATTCAATTTTCAACTAAAATTGAAACCTTAAATGAGGCACAGAAACTTTTGGCCTCTATCAACTGGGTCAGACAGTATTTAAGATTAACTGATTCACAATTGGCACCATTATTCCATCTTTTAAAGGGTGATCCCGTGTTAACTTCACCTAGAAAGCTGAATTGGGCAGCAAAAGCTGCTCTTGAGATAGTAAAGCAAGCCATAACAAACAAACAAGTCCACCAAATATGCCCAGAGGTGTGTATCACTGTGTTTATCATCATCATTAAGTTTCATCTGACTGGAACTATTGGGTAGTGGAATTGACACTGGCGTGATCCTTTGCATGTATTAGAATGGATGTTTCTGCCTCACCAGCCCAAAAAGATGGCTCCCACCATCTTTGAGATAATTGCACAGTTAATTATCAAATGTCGTCACAGGTGTTTACAATTAAACGCCAGGGACCCCTCAAAAATCGTTATTCCTGTGACAAGACAACAGTTTGAATGATGTTTTGCAAATTGCACAGCCTTGCAAAGTGCCTTGCAAGGTTTCTCAGGACAGATTTCTTATCATTTACCAAGCCACACATTGCTTAAGCTAAGTGGGGAAACTGCACTCTCTCTCAGAAACCTCTGAATAGCTGCACACCATTGAAGGGTGTTACAGTGTTCACAGATGGCTCTGGAAGAACAGGAAAAGCCATTGCAACATGGAAAGAGGGAAGTGACTGGCAAACACTAGAGGGATATGAGAGTAAATCACCTTAAATGGTAGAGCTACAAGCTGCAGCTGTGGCTTTTCAACATTTTCCTCACACTCCTCTAAATGTGGTAACTGATTCTTCATACGTAGCCAATATTGCTCAAAGATTAGAATGAACACTGTTGAAGGAAGTTGAAAATGCACAGCTATTTAAGTTGCTTAAAACTCTGTGCCTTTCTATATAAGCCAGAAATTGCTCTTACTAATGTCTTACACATTAGAAGTCACAAATTTACCAGGTTTCATCACAGAAGGCAATGCTCAAGCAGATAGGCAAGCGGCTCCTGCCTGGAGAGCACCACAGCCAGATATGTTAACACAAGAATGTCACAGGATTTCTTCCACCAAGGTGTCCGAGCCTTGCAGTGGCAGTTTCAGCTGTCAAACACAGAAGCTCATAACATTGTTAACAGCTGCACTGACTGCCAAGGCCACACTGCACCACTGCAGATGGAGGTAAACCCTCGTGGACTGCGTGCTTTGCAAATCTGGCAAACTGATATAACACACATACCTGAATCCGGCGGTTTAAAATATGTACGTGTCTCAATGGACACATTCTCATCAACAGTATGGAAAACAGTTCACACAGGAGAAGAGGGTCGGGATGCCATTGCACATTGGCGATCTGCCTTTGCTTCTTTAGGTATTCCCCATATCATCCAAACCGATAACGGTCCTGCATATATTTCACAAAAAACAAGACATTTCTTACAGCTCTGGGCTGTGTCACACCGCACTGGCATTGCAAAAATAGCAACAGGACAAGCCATCGTGGAAAGAGCACATGGCACCTTAAAAATTACACTTGAAAAACAAAAGGGAGGAATGTGTGGTGGGACCCCAAAGAGCAGGATAGCAAAAGCTGTTTACACAATCATTTGAGACTAATAGAAAACTCCAAGAACCCAGTTATTTTAAATCACTTCCTGTCATTATAATCATCTGGTGATGAACAGTTACCTAAATCCAAAGTGATGGTTAAGACCTTGACACCAATAAGTGGGGGGGTCCTTGGAATCTCATCACCTGTGGATAGGGGTACAAGTGTTTAACCGCAGACACAGGAACGCATTGGGTGCCTGCCAGATGTGTTCATCCTGCATGAAACCATAGACAATATCCTCCTGAGAGCTCCTCAACAGATGTGGTGGAACAAGATGCAGAACAATAATTGGAACAATTTACTCACCTACCTCACAGAATTACAGGACAGTGAAATATCAGAGTTGTTTGTTTACAAAATACTTTCCTGTTTACAAATTGTCTGTTTTACTTAGTTGGAATTTTGCACAGTTCTAAAGTGGAAGGATTTATTAAGTTATAATTCTAAAAGAAGAGGTGTAAAGTTTTATGGTTATAGAGTTATGATTCTATTTTCAAGCAGCTAAATTGTGACATGTAAAACCAGAGGGTAGTAAATTTACTCAACTGCTCATGACCATAAGCACTGCAGCTTCAGATACGTGGAACTCATCACCATCTAAGAAAGCCAATTTTATTAAGCAAGGTAAAAGTCTCATTCCAATTGACCTTATGCTGTGTACGGCATCTTGCATTCAAAAGGATCCTTGCAGGTAAGATAACAGAGAACAAGCTGCATATTTGCATTTTGAATTTTTTTTCAAATTATTCAAAAAGAAACAGGGAATTGTCACAGTACAAGCTGGCTTGTTGCTGGGCTATTCATTTGGCCATATATGGGAGAAGCAGCCTGGTCTGATAGACAGGCCTTTAGGGAACAATGACAGGACAGATTAGGAACCAGACAGGGATTTTACCCAATGAATTTCAGGCTATGCTGCAGAAGCTATTGGTCAGAGACCTGAGTCGACTAAACTTTCTACCAATCCTAAGTGCTTGCCCAGGAACATTAAGATTGGTATCTAAAGTGAAGTTGAAAACAATAAAGTGCATTTTGTTGCATGGATTATAGAGTGCTGTGTCTCTGTCTTCGAGTTGGCACCAGCTGACATTACATTAGGCTGCTTAAACTTCAGCTATATTTTAGGGTTTTTACTCTCTTAAGGCACTTATAGTATATTCTTACATAAAACTAAAACTTCTACTTCATATCTATGTGTAATGGTTGTGAAGCAAAACCAATGAGAAACACCAAGTAAGAAATACAATTTAATGGGAAAAAAAGACAAAAATAAAATACATGCAATAGTACAAATGAAAAACCACTGACAGAGTCAGAATACAACAACTGACACCCCGCTAGTTAGGGTGGTGGTAGCAGTCCAGATGAAGTAAACTTGTTGAAGGAATCATCACTTAGAAAGTTCTGGTAGCTCTTGGGCTCTGAAAACGAGTGGGTAAGGGCTGCCTTGGTGTTCCAAATCTCAGTTTTTAGGTAGGTAGGAATCGTTTGGCTCCTCCCTGTGGGTGGATGTCCTGGTTTGAAGAACAGGTGTCTCCCAAGAAAGGCAGAAGTTTTCCTTTGAAACAGAGACCTGAATTCCACTCCCTTCAAGTATTATAATCATTTGAATCAAGGACTCTGAGGCAGAGATAAGGGGGAATAACAACTCTTTTACTAATATATCTAACTGTACCAGCAAAAACAACAGCAGGTGTTAAAATTACCAACAAAACAGAACAGATTACTCGGTTCCAGTCCTTTCTTTAACTGTGAGCACACTCTCTCTCGGCGGGACCGGAGGTGGGAAGGGGGCGGCTGCTGCCACGCCGGTCTTGGGTGGAAACGGGCTGGAGCGGGCAGCTCCTCACTCACCATTTGTGTCCAGGTGATTCGCTGTGTCTGCAGAGGCAGGAGGCTGGAACAGGGCAGATGCAGGGCAGGTGATAGCAGAGGGTCTGGCTCTCCTGCCTTCGGCCGCATGGCTCGGAGCTCCTGGAAACACGAGTCCCCTCCGGAAGCACGAGAGTCCCTCCTGAAGCCGCTACAATCTACCCCTTTCGTCCAGAGTCGTCAAAGATCCGGGGTGTAACCCGGCCAGATCCATTAGCATGACAATGGGAAAAATTCTTTAAATTGACACAGTAATAGAAAAACACTCAACCGCCAACATTATCCACCCCGAATTTTTTCCATGCCAACATGCTACAG